>NC_045480.1:49720910-50020910 GCF_009650955.1 Corvus moneduloides | reverse complement strand
TCAAAGGATGAAGAAAAAAGAAGCTAATCCTTCTGTTGATAAAATCTCTTTCACAGACATCTCCTTTAGAGAAACAAATTTGACTTAAAAAATATAAATATCAACAAGCCCAATAATAATAAAGTTGGAAGGGAACTATCACAAATAAGGAAAATTGTAAGCTAAGCTGAGGATAGCAAATAGAAATAGAAAAATTATATGGGGAAACATGCTTCTGGCTTAACTTGCTCATGACAGAATGTATTGTTCTGCCTGCACAGGGGATTTCACGGTTGAGAAAGAGCATGCATTTGTATTCTTAAATGTTTCCAATTTAGTTGTGCTTTACCATGCCAGCATAGTCAGGTATGGAAGAAGCAAAACACTCTTGGTATAAATGAGGGTGTATTAAAGAGGTCACACTGTACCAATGTGGTAAATGAGTTACGTGAGCTCTGCTGAGAAAAACGCAGTTTTGCTGGTACAGCCTCTCAACTTTAAGGACTTCTGCTGGTGTATTTCAATTGAACAAGCACCACAACATTTTGAACCCCACAGTAGTCTAATGCTGCTGTATTAACTTAGCTGTCAATAAAGGAGAATATTAAACTAATGCAGGTTGCAGTGACTTGGACAAGTACCTCTGCCAACACTTGCTTTTTCCTTGTAAAAATACAAGAAGAAAGAATGAAAAAGGACATGAAACAATCCCAAAGACTCAGTATGCTACGGAAATCACTAGTTTCAGAGATTTTTGCTAAATAAATATGAAGATATCATTCAGAAGTATTTTTCCCCCATTCTTATTATTTTTCATTTCAGAATTTTTTTTACCTAACTACTGTACACTAAGCAACATTAGCTGCAAAAAGCAGAAGAGACAGCATATACTGGTAAAAGACGTGACCACTCCTTTGTTTCCCCATGACTGCAATTTGAAATCAGATTGGTTTTTTGGTTATAAATATATAACTATATAATGCCAAATGTAAATCAAATCAATGAGACTTATAATATGTCTTAAAATATTATTTGAGCTCCTCTTGCCTGAGTGGACAACCAACATGCTGCTGGCACACTGCCTTGCCCTTCCAGGTAAGAAAGGGTGGAGGTATTTAGAGCTTTATGACACTTCTGAACTTGCAAGGCTAAGAATTAAGAGCTGATATAATAGAAAACAAAGGACTCAAAAGATTATTAAAAAGGAGAGATGGGAAAGGTGCAGTGGTAGAATGAAATTTCATCTGCAAGACATATTACTAACAGAAAGAGAACAAGCCTCAATTTTGCCTTATAAAAATCTGAAAATGAACCCATTGTAATTCTGAGTTTTGAATTTCCCTCATATTCTGGAAAAGTAATCCAAAGTTATTGTTTGATATACATTTTTTGGGGTTCTTGCTTTCTGTATTCTTTAGCACAATTAAATCAAAATGTTCATGAAATATTTATTTCCTCAATTTAATTTTAAACAAACAAAGGAAAGAGATGACAACACAGAAACTAACACAAGGTGAATAATTGGGATCAAGAAAAAGTCACTTCTTTCCCTAGTAAACCACAACAAAACAATGATGTCACTGTGGTAACCACGGAGAAACATTGAAACCGACCACCAGGAAACACAGGGCCCACTGAGGCTTGAGCTTTTCTCAGTGGATGCTCTGTGTTCACAGCTGCCCATTCCAGGCCAGTATCTCTTTCTGTCCCCATCCACAGAAATAATCTTATCCTAATTAAATAATGTGAGACCTGTGAAGACAGGCTTCTGATATGTTTCTTTGGCATTTTTCTACTTTTTTTATTCCCTTGCATAGACTGCTGCAGAGAGTGAACATAAAAGGTTTTGGAGGCCCCAGACCTCACACATTGGGAATGCCTAGTAGCACTGGGTGGTACAAGGGCTGGCCAGAGCTAACACTTGCATCCAGAGCTCTGCATATGATTTCCCATGTACTCTAACTTATTTCTCTCATTTTGACAACCTCTAAAATATTTAAGTGGACCAACCCTACAAGTAAAGCGTGTCAATTACTTCATTTTATCCTTGTTGTCAAACACCCCTGCATGTGTGCACTGTTCTATTGCATTTTGCCCAAACTGAGCAAAGCCATTCTGAATTCATGACAGCTTCATACTCTCAGTTTCCCGGTGACTGGAGCAGAAAGCTCACTGAGGAGGATTTAGGGTAATCTTGGTTGGATCTAGAGGGTTAAAAAGACATGGTAACATAAGAAAATAGCATAAGGAGTTTAGTTTACAAGAGGATAGTCAGGAGAACATTTTGAGAAGAATGTAGGGTTTCTGACAAGAAAGGATCTAGAAACAAGGTTGCTCAAGTTGCCAAAACATTTTAGTTTAATTTGCGAAGAAAAAGAATATCCATAAACGTGCAGATTTCCCTACACCTGGCAAAGTGCAGCAGTAGTCTGCTAATGTTATTAACTATTTCCAAATTTAATGCTAACACATGTTTTTGTTAATTTCCATTTTTAACAACTGAAGAGATTATCACAAATAAAATAATCTGCTGTTAGAAAGATATTTGGTCACACTCCTTTTTCACTCTGAGAAGGCCTTAGTTTTCAAGATCAACAAAGGGATATTTGAAGAAGGTTGGAGTATAAATTCAAGTTTAATCTGCTGTTTGTTTAGGGTCTTCTTGTCACTCCTCTGTTATGTTTTGATTTATTCAGCTTGCTTAGCGCTTTATGTCCATATTAAAGGTCTCTGTTCACTACCTCTTCCCTACTGTTGTTCCTCTTCTCCTGTATGGTCCCATTATGCCTGCTAGATAAAAGCAGAGCTTCTGGTCCTGTTCTGCTTATTCATAGTGCATTAACTTACAGAAATAAATTAATAATCTGCCAGGGAATAGACTCATAGTTGACATACAGAATTTATACAAAGTTTTCTCTGAAAAACCTACAATCTGTATCTATAGACTCAAGCATTACATTTTCACAGAACTGCAGTTAAGTCTCTAACAGCTCTTACCTTCCCAGCAGGCTACACTTTCTGGGGCAATGACTAAATAAAGCATTTTTCTGTCTCACAGAGTGAAATTAGATAAAACTAAATTCTTTAGTCTAGTAAGTTGCACAGACATTTCATTAAGCTGCCAATTCTACCAGCAGCATTTGAAACTAAATCATACATGCTTCCTAATTACACCTTATTTACAACAATAGTGGAAAATCTCTCTTTTTTTCGTGTTTGAGAGGGTAGGATGGGTCTATTTAGTCTCCTGAAAATGTGCCACGTGTCTACATAGTGAAAGAAGAGATCCTCAAATTTCGATCCCGAAATGTAGCAATTTAAGAATTTCCTACTATGCCAATTTGGGCTCAATTCCACATCATTTCAGTATGATACAGCAAAGAGAGTAAAAGAAGAATTATTTTGAGAGGATTCACTATCACTCCCTGAACATAAAATTTGTAGCTATTTAGAGAGAACAACTTTTCGTACCTCGAATATTCACCCAGTGAAATAACACTTACAGGCATAGGTTTTGCCAGTAGAAACAAACAAGTCAGTAACACGCTGAAGAAAGAAAGTTCTCCAGAAAGGGTCAAATAACCTGCTGAGAAAGTTTTCTCCGTTGCTGGCTCCTGACTGATGAACCACAGAGCCCCCTTACAAGCCCTGCTCCAGAGAGGGAACAGTTTAGAGCCCATCACGCTGCTCTTTGTACATCCTAATGCAGCACCATAAATAACCTTGTCTGCAAAGTATTTTGTGTGACACAATATGGAATTTAAAGAGATAGGAATCAGACTGTAGATTTACAATTAAAAGTCTAGGCTTGAATTACTTTCCACATTAGTTTTGTGAGGAATTTGTTTTCCTTTAATATGAGGGGAAGCTGCCCTATTTTTTTCATTAGAAATTATTTTAGAGACCTGTGGAAAAAAAAAATAGAAAGACATTTCTGTAACTTCAGTTTATGAACTTTTTAATAAAACTTCATCTTAGCATCTGACAGTTTTATCAGAATACCTTCTAATAGAAGAGTAAAATCTAAGAAATTCCATCTATCAGAAAGGGAGTTTTCTAAAACTCTCAAAACCAATTAAGAAAATTCTACTGTATTTATGATACAAACATATTAAAAGCAGGAAAAAGAATTTTTTTAAACTTAAATTAAAAATCTACTCTAATAATTGTTATACCATCTCCCATCTTAGGAACTCTCTTCTTTTTTCTTTTTTTTTTTTTTTTTCAATTTTCTGATGATCCAAGGTACATTTTGAACACTATTTGTACAACAGGTGCAAACATGTTGTGAGACAGACACACATAATGGGCTAGGAGAAAAAGATTATTAGTTCATTCCTTACCTAGCATAATGGAGACAATTATTTTCCCGTTAACTTCCTGATGATATTAACACTTTCTTTAATAAATTCAATTGCATAAGCATATGAGCATTTCTAATTATACATGGATTCAAATAAATGCCTAAAACCTCATCTCCCTGTGTTTGTACTGCAGTAACCTTAAAGTTTCGAGTTTCAAATTACAATTATCTCAGCAGTTCTACTTACTGCAAGGCACACTTTAACAATATGCAGCTTTCCCAGAAGTAACTGTGATTTGCAGCTTGTAATGAATCACTCTGTAGATCAACAAACAAACATTGTTCAGATGTTAATTTGCCTGAGCACAAGGTGTAACAGAATCCCAGTCAGTGAGCTGAATTCAAACAGCCACAAACAAAAATTCATGGCATCCATTTCTGAAATAAATGTCTAAATAAAGTGCAGCTCAGAGACTGATGCATTGTGAAAGGTGCTAGGGTAGAATGCTAAAGCTTGTGCAGCTGGGAGACCTTAAAGTCTATTCAAAGGACTATGCAGTAATGATGTCTGTGAATTCATTTTTAGATTTGAAGCCAAAGGCAATAAAAATATCCAGCTATATAAATAACTTTGGCAATTTAAGCACAGCAATCAAACATTGTTAAATGGCATGTTAGAAAAGAATGTGATGTGCCAGGAATTTCTTTTTTGTGCTGGGTTTAAGTAATCCTCCCCCCAAAATTCTATGTTAATGAATAATCTGTAAAATATTTTGGAATTATTAATCCCTTCAAAATAAACACTTCCAAAGTACAAAACTGCATAAAAGCAATAAAGCACTTGGCTACCTGGCTTTCTGTGTCATCTTCTCAGCCCACAGGTAAGGTAGATTTGCATTAATATAAAATATTAGAGTTATATTGTAAGTTCTATTTACCTCAGAGGAACTGTAACCATTTACTTCAGAGAGGTCGTGGGTAGTAAAATTAAAAAGATTATATTAGATCTTGAATAAGGCTAAAATGTGCACAAAGAGCATACCTTTATTACTTTGTTGTTGTTTTATATTGCAGATGATGTCTTATTTACTTCTTATTGGTAGTTTTAGTGACAACAAAATCACCAAATATTCCTCAGTGTGCCCTTATGTTCATGTTTAAGAACAAGATGCTCAGCCATCAGCAGAAAGAGGACTCTTTGAAAAGTGTGTTTAACATCACAAAGTTGTTTTCCCATTTCTTTTACTTGAAATGTTACCACTTTTACCATTATTTGCTAATACATAGGTCAAGGTGTTATACACCTAGAGAGAGCTGAATATTGAGGTAGTTGTTCAGATTTACTGTTTTGATTTTATTAATTAAAATCAAAGAAGAAGAGGGATTAGATAAGAAGTTTGATTTTTAGACAGACTTGTCCCCGACTTGCAAAAATTTAGAATTTTGAATCTATATATGCAATTTTAGACCTTTTTTTCCAAGCCTTATAGCATAGTTGTTCTGTACCACAGCCACAAATTCAAGCATTCCTTTAAAAAGAAAGGAGTGAGACACATACTGTAGTTCTCTTTGTAATAATCATTAGATAAATTATTCTATGCAAATAATATTAGGGATAGTGATCTTTATTCTCTTACCATAAAGGCACAAGTAATTGTATATTTTGCTATAAAGGAACTTCTCATGTAAGAAACATCTGAAAACTAGAGAAAAATAAGCAACTTTTGAATTTTGAATGTGTATATAAGGATGTCTTCTACGATACTCTAAAAATGGAACTTTGTGTACTGTGTAAATGAGAATATGGGGTATCGCCTGAAGTAAAATAAAAACTGAAGGGAAACCGAAGAGGGGAGATTTATTTGAAGTCTTTGAAAGAGAGTAAGGAAATGAAGTTTCTGAAACATAGCCCTATGCCCATTCATTTTATATCCCTTCAATTAATTGATTTAAACCATGAGAGGGGAGGAAAGTCACCTCTTCTCAAAGATTACATCCCAAATTGCCTTGGCCTCTGAGCCTTTAAATTTCCCCAGGAAATTTCTCCTTCCTCCTGAATCATATAAGAAGGCCTAGTTCACACATTTTCCTCTTTGTTAAGACTTGCATTATGAGCTTTCATCTTTAAAACGCTGCTTCCTCAACAGATGATTTTGCAATGCTTTCCAACCAAATAATTAGTTAGAAGCTCAACAAACAACACTGTGCTTTAAAAGTCCTATTTCCACCTAGGCATTATTTTGTCCTTAAACTCCTACACTTTCTTAAAAGATCTTAATCTGAACTCCATGCGTAGAAATCAAACCAAGCACACAAAAAGATTAGCTCATGATATAACTGAATTTTGGGTGAAGATGAATGGAGGTGAAAATCAGAAATATGGCTGTTTAAAGCAGACTCTCAGAAAGAACGCTGTTGTCCTGATAATGGCTCATGTTCCATTCATGAGAATCTGCTGAAGTAAATGTTTTTCACTGTAAGAGCACTTCTAATTTACACATATTTAAAATTCACGTTTTATATGGAACTAAACAATTTGAAAGCTATTGAACTGGAAAATCCTGCAGAGGAATACATCTGGGAATCTATGACTTGAAAAGGTTTAGAAGCAAGAGCCAGCAGCTTAACATATACATTCCTTGGGACGTTTTTTGAGTGAGAAAGGGCATGTTAAAGTTTAATAGACACCCTTCTTTTAATGGAATTTTGAGTTTTAGTTCAGATTTTACCAGGGAATGCCTTTTCTTTTGCAGGTGCACTTTTGTTCTAAAGAAAATGTGTGAACAGTGTTCTCTTTCACGTGTTACTTTTCATTTGTGTCAGTTTCTTAGACAGCCAATAGCAGCAATAATTTTTCTATTGGTTTTCAATATGCCCTGTCTAAAAAATTAGGAAGGTGGGGTTTTCCTTTTTTTCCCCCCCTGTGTTTTCTAGAAGAAAAAGAGGTCAAAATCTTCAGATACACTCTCAGTTCTGTCCAGACAGTATGGATAAACATCCTACCAAGCCATCAGTGTGGACTGAACTCTCCTAGACTCCAAGGCCCACGGCAATGAACAGTTCTTCAGAGCAACAGACTTTTTTTCCCCACTAAGGCTTGTCAAGATTTCCCTAAAGTACATCATGGTAGATTTCTCAGCTTTCTTACTGCCAGACCTATTTCTGTGTCTTCTGACACTTGATCCTTTTGCACTGCTGAGAAAACTCTAACCCTATTTTTGTGGGAATTTAAGGAAACTAAAGAACTATTCCTGTCCTGCGTGAGCATAGCTCGTTCGTATCACAGGCAGAGATTCCACAGTGCCTACTCTCTCTGGATAAAGATTTTATTCTGCTTTTTGTCTATAGGCATTGCGATTATCTTATAATGTCTGAATCAGCATTGGCATCTGCAGGATTTTCTCTGTTACAGACAAGAGTGCAGTTAACTGATGGTAAACCAGTTTTCCTCCAGGAAAAACATCCAAGAAGCAGGATTATTAGTCAGTGGTGGGAGTCCTACATCCCTAAAATCATAAATACATATTATTTATAAACCTATAATAATATGGAAATATTGTACTCATCTACAGCCTCTGTTATGCTTTGATGTAAGAATAATATTTGAATCTTCTGTGCTACAGTAACATTTTCCCCCTATCACCATGGCACTTTCCAAGTTGCTGCAGTATTTTGGAATAAGTTAGCACAAAAATTTTTGTATCTCAATAAACTGGGGTTTTATTTGACATATAATGAAAACAACTCTCGATATCTGCATTGAAGTTCAGGCATTTTAGTAGTTTTAGCAAATCTTTGTAGCACATGAGTTTTCTCCCTACTTCTTCCTTTATTTTGATTCTTTGCTGTAAGGAGGTATTCTGTTATGAAAAAAAAAATGAAAATGATACATAAGTAATTTAAATTGGGGATTTCTTTATGGGCTAGAAGAGGTTTTATTCATATATACAAACCTCCCAATGATACCAAATGCAAAGAATTCCCAACCCAAACCCTTATAACTGTGTTTAAAATGAAGTTTCCTAGCATGTTTTTCTTTCCCAATATTTTGCAGATGTCACAAACCCATTACAAGGCAGTGATACCTCGATTCACTCTGACTGAAAAGCAAAACTATCCATGAACAACACTGCTTTCTCTATTTGTTTGACTTGCTTATTGATCACACTGCTGAAGAGGAGAAAGTACCTCAGATTAAACATGTCTTCTGGTGCAGTATATAAAACTCTTCTGCAGAAGCATTTTAAAAATGCATTCCTGCATACTTTGCTTTGGACAGTGCCCAAAGTTTTCCTCTCCCTAGCACTGAACAGTCCAAGCATAACTTCTTCAGGTTGGTTTTCTATCTTACTAGGAAAGCCAGAATAATTTTCCCTCCTCAGAGTGATAAGGCAACCCAGGATGTAAATCTGCAATGGTTATTTGACATAAGACAACTTTGATTTTACTTTTAGTGAAAAAATTGCATTAGAAATCTCTGCTCATGACAACTGACAGTCTTGAATTTGTAATGCTGCTATGCAGATTTTCACTGCTGTGAATTTTACTGTAGCAAAATAAGTTAATCTTCTATATATATATGTATATTTATGCTTCTGTACAAGTCTACATACACATCTATATTTTTTCTCAGATCTTACTCCATAGGAAGATAAATAAATGGGAAATGTAAAAAAATGCAAACCCCCCCCCCCCAAACCCAAAGAACATGCTAGTGTTTTGAATCACTCATATTAAACCATTTGACAGCTCTGTGCAGGTGATGACAATTTCTTTGAATCTTCAGTATTTGCAACTGATTGGAAAATGTGTGTATTAAAAATATAGAATAAATGTTGCAGCAGATAACCACACTGACTTGCTCTTCCACAATGTAGAAGTATAGAAGAAATAAAGGGGGGAGGTATAAAAAAGCAATACTGATGATACTGCTATGTAATCAGTGGGTTGTATTCCTATCCATGTTTAAAAGGGAAAACCTGGTCTCTTCTGATACCTGCTGCAATATGATAAAAAAAAAATCTCTTTAATATTTATGTCAGAAACAGGCCTTGATTCTAGGAGTAAGATTTTCCTTCCTCTCTTCTGTACAAGTCACTGTTGCATAAGGGTGTGGTTACAGGGAGAGACAGATCTCCCACCCCTTCTGTTCTGCAGCTGCCCATGTTTACAGACACCAGTATGGCCAAAATAAGAATGTTTTACTGAATAGTTCAAAGCATCTTAGCTATTGAGAGACAATTTTTATCATTTCCTGACCAAAGCACATTGTTACTCCTTAACATTACCCTGCCCTTGGTTGTTGTCAGTGAAGCTGCTTTTGAAAACATCTTTTCTTAGGAAATTACTTTTCTTTCTCTCACACTCCAATTCACAGTGCAGGAACAGCTGGGCACACACATTTTGTCCACCTGACTCACTCTCCTGTCAAGACTGGCACGTCATAGCCACCCTTATTAATGGGTCTGTGGGCACACCATTGGACAACTGGAATTCCACCCACTGCTGAGCTTCTCACACAGTTCATTCCAATCCTCTTGTGAAACTTCTCCAGCTGAAGGATGTGCTCTCAAATCTCATTTTAAAGTGGAAGACAAGATTCTGGAAAACAAGATAATCCCTTCCAACTGGCATCAACAGATGCATACTTCCTGTTTCCACGTACTGGCTCTGGGCCTAGGCTTAAATATTTAAAAATATGAAAAACAGCAGAGTTTACATCACAACACCAGCAGCAGTATTTTCTTCCTTGAAGCTATCTTTTTTTAAAAAAATGATAATATTAGGAGAACTAAATGAGACACTGCCTTATCAATAAAATGATAGCATGAGGCTCAGTTCAGTACTATTTGTTAAGAACTGTACTTTAAACTGGAAGATTATTTTCCTGGTAAAGTAGTACAGCATTTATGTCCCTTATGAAACTGACAGAAACATGACCTAACTACGGACTCATATTTTTAGTTGCATACAAGGACACTTTTTCGAAATGAATTTGCATCTAATAGTCATTCAAGTAGTCGTAAGAGGAATAAACCCCTATTTTTCCTTTCTACAATGTCATTTCTCTAATAGGCTCAAACATTATTAGCCAGCTTTTGTGTCTACAGGTTTCAAAATGAAGACACAATGGAAACTTTTGCCAAGTCATGTTTATTTTGGGAACAAACACACAGAGAAATAACGGAATTACCACTTGAGTAACTAGGAAAATAAGTTATGCTGCTCACATATTGCAGTGGTTGAGGAGAAACACTGAAAGAATTCTCAGATAAAATTTTACAAAGACTGCTCTTTTCAGCCTCCTTTACTTCACTGTGTAAGGCTGGAAGACAGAGATTCCAAGCTGTTATCTGAGCAAAGTTATGCTAAAACATGCCACAGACCCTAAATTAGAAGCATAATCAGTTCAATATGCCAAAGTGCATTGCTGCAAGTCCCCTTAACTCAGATAATCAGAAACTGTTATTCTAACTTAATTGCTTCTTCATTTTATTACTGCAAGGGAAAGACAATCATCTTCCTCTTGGTTTGATCTGTCATCTGTATCTCTTGAATTTCTGCCTGTCTGCCACATCTTAATTAAAAGCTCATTGTCCTTATAGTGGAAGTCCTACCTAAATGTTCTGCTTATATTTTTCATCACTTTAATTTCTACTAGCTTGTTCCTTTTGCTTTTCTCAATCATCTCTCTTCAACATTTTCTGTTTTATTATTTTCTGGAGTTTTGCCTTTTGACTTCCTTGTGCTTGTCATCACAGTCAACACAAACCATGGTGAAAAATTTGGACAGAAGTTGAAGAAAAAATACAATCACCCCTAATCAAAAGTGGTCCCCACGTGTACTATGAGATCACATGTTGATTCCATGGAGAAATTTCTGTGCAAAGTTCTGTGTTAGAAGGAATATTTCAGAGTTTTTACTAAAGTTTTGACTTTTAGTTTAATGCTCTTGGTTAGTGTAAACAGATTTTAAATGATAAAGTTTAGGTTCTAGTTTAAGCATTGGGTGTCAGTACCACCCACGACATTTGCACTGCTTGGGAACATCCCAATAATGAGAGTTGTTGAAAAATTACACTGAAAAGGTGCTTATGTGCTTAACCTGGCCATGGAATTTATGTGACCATCTTAATGAAATGAGTATCATAGGCTCTCTATATATAGTAGAATAACTGAAGTCTGCAAATATTGGTCTTTGACTGATTATGTCTGGAACTAAAAAGTTTCTATCATGAAATAGTTCTTTCTGGAAGTCAGGTGGCTTAAGGGCTTGAGCCAGAGGTTCTGTTTAGATCAGCTGTAGGGACTGATAGAAATGGCCTTATCTTTCACTAATTGCCTCAGAACCCATTTATAATACTAATGGGTATTATTCTTCTGAGAATAAGTTTCAAAACACTGATTACGCTTTCTTTGAAAAAGTCACTCTCTTTTGTCTTTCAAACCTCATTTCTAATAATGTTGTTGTGAGTTCAGTTTTTCTTGCACAACCCATAGTGACTAATCAGTCCTTATTAACATGATACTTATTATTAATGTATGGACATGTTATTATCACATTTTGGTTCTATAATTCACGCTGGGTACTGTGTTGCTTGAATTAGGAAATATTCTGTAAAAAGGAAGATTATATTGTTTCTCTTTGACTTTAAAAAATCCATTATACATGTATTTCAGGGATCAGTGAACTGAAACTATACACTGGCATAGTGATATTTGCCCAGCTACTGTTTAATAATTTTAAACATGCTAGCATTTTTCAACTGCTGTTAATCACTGAATTGACATTTTCAGGTAGCTACTTGCAAAAACTTCCAGATCTTTTTTTTAACTAAAAGGACCTAATTTAGAGTGTATCTCTACCTGTCTACACACACATATAGATATTTACACCTTTAGGTATTTGTAGATACACATAACTTGGTCACTTGAATCTGTGATATTCTTTGCAATATTTTGATGGTAGCCCTAAAATTTGATATTCCGACTAATTTTCCATCAGCAACTTGCCATTAATCTGAAAGCGAACGTTTCTAGCAAGAGATACACAGATATAACAAACTAATACAAGACAGAAGGGAACAGTTTTGCTGAAGTGCTATATTCTTTTAAATTTTCAGAAGCAATTTCATGGCATCACAGCTCTTTGTGCCTTGTAGATATTCAGAAATCCATTTGCTGGAGTCTAACTATGCCATTTTGGATCTTCCTCATGAAAGAAATGCAAGAGGTCTCCAAATCCCTATCAGGGCATATTTCATGGTGGCCCAGTAAACAAGATACTTTCTTGTGTTTTAAGTTGCAGCTATCACAGTGACACTTTATGAAGACTTAAAACTGAAAGAGACTACAAAACTTTACACATCTCATCCTTAAACAGCCCCAGCCATGAACAGCAAACAATATTTAATATGCAATGTATAAGGCATAGCTGATAAAGAACAAATCATATGCAAAACTGTTTAGAGCAGCCACGATTCTGACTTTCTAATAAACTCAAGATTTTATCTGTAAAGGCATGGAAATTATACTAAATAGGATAAGCCACAAATAAATTTGCAGGCCTAGAAGGGCATAGTAAATTTACAGATGTTTGCAAAGTGCTCAGCTTCAGGTAAAAAAAAATAAGCTAAATCTTCTCACCAAAGTAAAACAAAGAGGGGAAAAAAAGGTTTTAGGAAGGAGCAGTTCTGTCCCAACAATCAGATTAAAAGTAGCAGGGACATACTCTTAATGTGCTAGGTTAAAGTGCTATTCCCCATCCCCAGAATTTCCTTAGGTGACCTCTTCACAGTGAAGAAAGTTAATGTAGCTGATTTTTTGCCTGTAAGTTCACAACTGCCCTCATAATCCTATCCATTGGTGCTGCTGCAAGGTGTCTGTTAGCAAACAGCTGGGTAGTGGCATAATCTTTAATCAACTTGACCCACATAATGAACCACGAGTGAAATCCTGATTCAGTAGCAGAAGTTTATTAATTGGATCAGTCTAACTGGATTACCACTATTTCCCATTAAAAAAGGAAACGTTGGGGACACCAAATAAAAGTAAGAAAAGGTGTGATTTTCTAAAGAATAGAATGGCTTGATATCACCAAACCCATATAGGAGTACATCTACAAAGTTCAGCTTATCTTCCTTTCTTGCAAAATTCTCTATTGCTTCATTGAATGAATTGTTGCCTACTAAGTTAAGAAAAGGAATCTATCTGGCTCTAAACTATAATCAGTGTAATCAATGAAGAAGAAAAAAAGACAAGCATTTTACTTCCATGTCTGCAAAGTTAGAAGAGTCCAGGCAGAAACTGTGCTGACTAGCCTCTCAAAAGTCAAGAAAACACAATGTGTGTTGCAAGTCACAAGTTGCAAGTGCTTAATTTATTTGTAATAAATATCTCATTGATCACATTACCGACATCACGGAATGTGATATGCTGCCAACTTCTAGAAACATCCAAACAAGGCCATTTTTTAATCACATAAAACTTTAGTTAGCTAGAAATGCTAGCTTTTGGATTTATGGACTAAATTTCAACTACTTCACTCAAAAATGCTAGACACAAACATGTGAAGCAGAAATTGATGATGAGGTCATGCATGCTCACTGCAAGTACATCTGGAAGCAAGACAAGCCAACAGTTGAACCATTTCCTCTGACCATGATGAGCGCAGTATGCTTCAAGGAACAGAAGCCATGATACGCTTTTATACAAGTTCCGACCTTTCAATTGCGCACAAAGTCAACTGGAAAATAAACTGCGGAGTCAGGGCATCACCTGATGTGAAATATTGCTATCCAGGTATGGACTAGATCAGCCCTTCTCCTAAGATGGATCTGCGAAGAGCCTGTGGCCTTTGTATTCCCTGGGCTCTTCCTTAGCTGGGATCAGAGCTCAGATGTACAAATACAGGTGGGGAGCAGTTACCATTCTGCAGCTCCTGAACAAGTGCTGCTCTCCCCAGCCTCTATCCACAAATAACATTTTTATTCTGGTCCCTGAATGATAACAATAAACCGTGTCCTTGGAGGTTTGCCTACAGGCTCAGGGAGACTAGCTCAGAGTGCTGTGACAGTTTCCCTCACTGTAGCAAACCCAGGGGCACAGAAAAATTGCTGCCTCCGGTTCTCTCATTTTATTAAGCAGTGACGTGAAAAACTTCTCCCTCCCCACCTCTTCCCTGCTTTGGCCCTGGGAGATGTGTGGTTTGTTTCCCAGTTCTGTGGGAAATGTTTTTAGAAGATCTGCAGCATGAAAAATGCAAGGACGTAGGAAATAACCAATGTACCTCTAGGTGTGATTTAAGTCAGTACCAGTGAATTTGTTTCTATATGAATACCAAAACCTGAGATCATTCCAAGTTACTTGCACAATGACTGCCTGAATCACTGACAGCAGCAGGACTAATGCAGGTCCTGTTTCCTTTATTTCCTCTCTCAGGTTAGACTCTCAAACAGGCCCTTCGATGCAGTAAGAGACTCAAGAACTATTTGGTATGTACGCTAAAAATGAAATATATTTTAGATTTTTAAAAATGTTCTATGATAAGCATGAAGAATGCAAGAAATCACCACTTCAACAGCAGCAATTAAAATAAGATGCTCCATAGTCACTATTTATCAGCATTACATATAGCTAAAGGAAAGTGAAATCCATTAGTCATTTAGTAATTACGGAATAGGGCATTAAACATCAGTTTTCTATTTGAAAACAAGGTCAAAATGAAAAGAAAACAGACACTAATTGCTAGCATACAGCATCTTAATTTACATTTTATTTTCAGGCCAGATGCAAGAAAGACCAACGATCAGGTCAGACAGTTGAAATAGTATTTAATTTACCTTGAATATCAGTTGAAAAAGAAAATTATGCTATAAATAAAATATAAAATTTATATAGGAATAAAAAAGCGCCAGTTTTTACTGTTTACATTTGAAGACAGGAACAACTGTATTTAAATTATTTTTCCAGGTAAAATCATTTTTACTAAGAATATGAAGAAATAAAACTGTGAAAGGGCAGTGAGCCTCAAAATACCCATTGATAATAAACACAGGGGAAGGAATGAGCAGGTAAGGTAACTCTAAAAAAAGATGACACTGATTCCCCTGGTTCAAAAGACTGCACAAAAATCTTGTGAAACTCCCAGTTTACCTATATTTTACAGGCTTCTTTACCTCTAAGTATTACCAGAGAAAAATGCTTAAAGCTCAAACATATTCTTAAAATCTGTTTAAGCAAACATTTGAAAGTTTAATTTTCTCCAAGAAATGTGATTCTTCCATTTATACAAAAATATGTTGATATAAACAGAACCATGATAATTTGTATTAGCTGTAGAATTTTCTCTTACTAAACCCGGTTACTGCCAGACTGTTTTGTACAAATAGCTCTATAAACATGCTGTTAATCCAGCACCCTTGCATGAAAGAAGTAACAGTGTTATTTCTAACTAGAAACATCAAGACCAAGAAAATTTCAGAAATGAGTGGAATATTTATACAACATATTCCAAGTGAACATCACAAAAACTATTTTGGAAGACCACATGGGATTTTTTACAGAAAAGTGATGGAAGAGGTGGGATTTTTTTCTTGCAGTCAACAAGTCAAATCCAATAGGATAGCTGGTAAAAAGCATTTTAATAAAGGTCACACTTGAGCTGTCACAAGCAAGAATTTTAATGAACACCCTAGCAGTCAGCAATTAAGTCTGCACATCTGATAGCTTTAAACATAGACTGGAGAACTGCATCAAACTACAAACATTTATTTACATGGCAATTACTACGGACAGGAGCTCAGGTTTTTGTCTTTTTTTTTCAGAAAGCCAGCGATCTTGTACAAAAACTAGGACATGCAAAGGTGCTCCTGCCCTGGAGGATTTAACTGTTCCTGTAATCATATCCAGTACATGGATGCTGTGCCCAACTTAAGAGCATCCCTCAAGAGAGACAGTAGAGCCTCTAAGATCATCTATCCCAGGGAATAGGTAGAGGTGGGCAGGAAGGGAAAGCAGAAGGGAAGGAAGTTCTTCTGTAGTACTGCCTCTCATGACCAGGGAAATAACGGCAGCCACAGAACCCTGTACCTTCTACATAGCTGAGCTGGATCCATGTCTAGTTGTGAAGAAGAAAACCCCTCTGGTTACTGGTTTGGTTGAGATTTTTTCCCGTAGTAAATCATATCCCTAGCCTTTAAAATCATGGCTGTTATAGAGATGATGAACAGAATATAAGGTTTATGACATCTCCCATATGCCATTTCAGCATGGAATATTGCATCCGAGTTTCTTTATCTTCAAGTGACATTTCTTTACCTAAAGTGATCACAATTCTAGACACCACGAAGCCCTCGAGTTTCAAAACTCTGGTAGTGTGCCTGCATCCATGCTGCTCGCAAGATGGACCAGGCACAGGCAAGCATGGCTGGAAAATCAGCATCCTCTGGCCATCCTCCATGCAGGGGCACTGGAACAGCCTGCGCCGGGCCTGGAGGGCCCTCTGAAGCAGGAGGAACGTTTCTTGCAGAGTTGACTGCTCACTGAGAGCACAGCTTCCTGCTGGCCAGGAGAGGGGCTGTGCAGGGCAGGGACCTGCCTCTCTGCCCCTGCTGCTGTCACCTGCTTGCCCAAGGCTGGTTGTCCTGCTGCTGCCTTTGCACCTCCTAGGGAGCAGGACTGAGACATTAATGAATTACTACACATAGATGTTGAGCTTGGATGGGTTACCCTTCTTTCTCGGAGTAGGGTAAGAGAACAGAGCAGACTGCTGGTCTGCTAAGTTCTTTATTTCATAGTCTCACAGCTTTCTTGAAGGCAGAGTTTGAAGGGGGTTACATGATAAAGCTAAGCAGCAACAGCAAACAGCAGGCAGAAAACAGCTTCTTCTTCTATATACTCTATATTTTTTCTCATAGAAGTGTAAATTGTATTTGTTAATTGACCAATAAGATTAACACACTATTCTAGTTTTTCTTTTCTTAACATATCCTGGTCTAATGCTAACAGTTGTAAGCCTTACACAAGTGTTACCCAGGTACGATGTAACAGATTTGCGTATACAGTTTCTATCAGCTCTTGTTGTTTATGTGAACACTCTATCTAAAAAATGTGAACAGTATAGTTCCATCTGTGTTTTGTCTAAAGTAAAGGATTCTGTGAAAAGGCAACACTGCTGCAGTAAGAACTGTGTTTAAGGTCTCTGCTGCAGCTTTTTAATGTTTAAGGCACCTAGCAAATATTTCTACTAAAAGTTAAAAATCTATATTTCTATTTCACTTTAGTGTGACTTCATGTATCTCAGCTTGTCCAGAGGTTTTAATTCAACCCCTGGGCTTTGGCTTCCCTCTGGGCCTGAGTCCAGAGAAGCTTTCACTCCAACACACAGACTAGTGAGGAGTATGTGCCTCACTGACCAGAGTGTACTTGCAGACTTTAGCCAAACGTGACAGGTGATCTAACAGGTGGTGGTAAACTAAACAGATGATCCTGCCTGAGCAGCCGCATTGGTGCATCAAAGTGCACTAGTGCTGCAACCACACCACCTTTAGAAATATCGTACTGCATTTTTAATATTTTAGCACAATAGTGAGTTAAAAGTTTAGTATTTTTGTCAGTACCTGTGTGGAAATAAGAGATAATTTGCCCCTATTCAGCAATGACACTGTAAACAGAAATGAACAGCACCCTTGTTCTTTCAGTCATAAACAGATCATGGCCACTGTCAACATAACTGTGAACAGGGACACTGGAATAAAAACTCACGGGGAAGAACTGCCATATTAAAGCATATCTGTAAATCTGAGGAGCCTGAGGATATTGCGTTTTGGTTTTGCCAATTCCTTGTCTATCACCAACTTTCTGGCACAGACTATATTCCTGGAATATTTAAGATGGGAACCCTTAAGACTGTGATCTTTAAGAAATTAAACAGAAACAAGGAAATTAATAAATGTCCAAATTAATTCAAGTTATTTCAGAAACACAGTGAATAGATTACTTTTCCTTGCCTGAGTCAATAGAATAGTGGCTAGGTAAGTAACAGTCAAGCATCTGTCAAGGAGAAATTGTGCCTGACCTGGGTACTGGACAGAAAAAACTCCCAGTTTTCTCTCCAGTATCAGGTATAGGGTGGAGCACATCATGTACCTTGATTTGAACAGTTCCATCACATGTTATGTAAAAGCTCCGAGAACACAGTCTAAATAAAAGCACTGTAGGACACAGGAAAATTGTATTCAAAGGTTAATCAACCGTTCCCTGAAAAGTAAGCAGTATTAGATACCAAAATGCAAGTAAAGGCTAGTATCACACAGCATTTTCATTAATTATTTACAGCAGTTAGAGAGTACATTTATTAAATTTGCAGACGACATCTGGCTGAAAAATGCTGCCACCTTGTTGGAGGACAGGGTTAACATAGAGACCAAAACCAGAGAAATGCCTTAGAGGGGAAAAACCTCTCCGACACCAAGTTCTGACACCCAGGTAGGAATAAACAACACAAGATGGGAAAAAGCAGGTTGAGTAACAGTTCTAAGATCAAATCTGGTGAAGAGCAGACAAAGAAAGGTGGAAGGGAGAAAGGAGAAACTATGGTTGCAATTTGAACATGTTAACAATATCAAGCCATGATGGCAAAAAAGCTGTGATGTGTAACTGTGAGCAGAGCTTGCAAACTGGAAGGGGATCCTTCCAATAATCTTACTGCTGCACTTCCTGGTTTCTGAAAGACTGTAGCCTGACTGCCATGTCAGATGCAGTCCACTTAGTGAGAGACCAGCATGGGGAATGCTTCAGGGAAACCTCATTGCAGCCTTCCAGAAGCTTAAAGTGGTACATAAAAAGGAGGGAGAAGGACTTTTTATACAGGCAGACAGTGACAAGGCAAGGGGCAATGGTTTTGCACTGAAAGAGGTTGGGTTTAGATTAGATTTTGGAATGAAATTCTTTACTCAGATGATGGTGAAAGATTGGAATAGCCTGTCCAGAGAAGCTGCCAATGCCTCATCTCCGGAAGCGTTCAAGGTCAGGTAGGATGGGGCCCTGAGCAACCTGGCCTAATGAATTGCATCCCTGTCCTTGGCAGAGGGGTTGGACATAGATGATCTTTAAGGTCCCTTGCAGCCAAACCGTTCTATTATCAGGAAAGATAAAGAGAAATTACAAGCAAGTTACAAGCAAGGGAAGACTGCAGGAGCTGGAGTTGTCTAATGTACTGAAGAAAAGGCTACGGGGAGATTCAGACAACATGCTCTGCATATATAAAGGTTAGCTGCCACAAGTAGGAAAACAGTGTTGGTGGTAGTTATGGAAAACATTGTGAAACAAAAGTAATTTATTTTCCAGCACCCTTTTAACTCTATTTCCTTCACAAGTCTGAAGTGACTGGAAGATAACATTTTTATGCAAAGTAATGATTTTAAAGAATAATGCTTCTAAATAAAAGAAAAGCTTTGTTACCTTCATGTGTATCAGTTTCATAAGCAATATTTCAAGACGTATCTTATATTTGCCAGCAAGACAAAATGTTTTAATAAAACAAATCAGCTTGCAAACACATACAGTATTACAGACTAAGAACAAAAATCACTATCCACCATCACAACAGTAAACTGCAATTTATGATGACATGAAGTTTAGCACCTGAATGAAAAAAACTAATAATTAGTAACAATAAAATCATTTAGCTTTGATTAATAAAGTCCTTTGATTTTCTTACTATTCCACGAAACGCAGAAACAAACATTCCCATATTTTCTTTCATGCCAAATGTTTTCATTTTCCACTTGTCTATAGCAAGTTAGGGTAAATGTTGGACATACATTTGGAAAAATATTATGTATTGTGACCTACCAACATTGTCTTTCTATTTGTGTTAAACATTAGCACCATCTACTGGTCCAGAAGGTCCTTTCAGACTTTAGAAAAAGCTGTCGAAAGTGAACCACCCAAAATGATGCAAAATGATACTGACAGTAACACGTAGTTTTTCAGTCCCTGTATAGGCAACAGAAGAGAAAAATGAAAATATCATCTTGTCATTATTGATACCACTTTAAAAAAAAGTAAAACAAAGTACTAGGTTTCATTTAGGCAGAGATTATTCTAAAATGTATGAACAGAATGAAAGGCTTAGAGAGTTAGAAAGATTTGGATAACGAACATGATGATCTTCTACTGTGGTGTAACACTAATCTGTAGGTATGAGACACAGAACTTCTAGTTCTAGATCCAAGGATGCCTGACACACAGTCACCAAAAATACTGGGAAAGATCGTCTCTAATAGCAAGTTAGGTACCTCTGGATCCTGGACAGATTGGCAAAGAGAACCTGGTATTACGCTGCTAGCATTCAGTCCTTCAGATTCCACTAGACAACTAACTTCTGCCCTATAAAATCCAGTAAATTAGCTTGTTGTAGACAATCACTGCTGTATCAGTTTAGGATCTTTACATTACACTGTAATTACAAAGGCAAATTAACCTCTGTTGGATTTTTGCATCCTTTGTTGAACCTGACCCTAAAAATGTAATCTACTTGTTGATGTGATTACTGGGACAACTGCTCATTCCCCTGCCTCCACTGAAAGAACTGGCTCAAATGAAAACTGTTTTCAGGCTGCTCCTGGCATCCTGCCTCCTGGCTGTGCTACAGTCTTCATCTACATCCACTGCTCCTCATACAGTTATGGAACTAAAATCTTAATTACTGTAAAAATTGTTCGCAGTTCTTCATGTTTCTTGGAAAATTTTAAATTGCATGATATCACTTTCAGTTTCATAATGCAATACTTGCAAGGAGGAGAAATCTGAGATACAGCTGTATACCAAGTCATGCTGTTTCTAGAGCTAGAGACAAGCAAGAGATATTAGGTAAGAGACCTAATAACATTACCTTGATTTCCTTAAATACAAGGACTCCCCACATTGCAGCAACAAGGCCAGGACCCTAAAGAATAACATTAATTTGTACATTACACAACTTCATTAAAATTCACTCCTTCTCATTACTGCTCTCAGGATGGTTGAATTTTGTCTGGATAACACATTTAGGTCTTTCCATTCAGTATAAGTAAAGCACTCATGACAAAAGCATAAGCATCAGTGAAATATTTACTAAGTAAGATACAATAAAATCTTCAGGAAGGGCTAAAGAGTCAAGAAACTGCTTTTTTTTTTTTTTGCAGTAGGCACAACTTCTTTCTAAATTACACTGTGGAGTCTGCTCCAGCTGTTACATGTTCTTTCAGTAGACTCCAAATGACATGCCTTACTTTAGTCCAAATTAGAGTGCACAATGTTTCCTAACATTTCCTTTATTAGCATGACTAACTAGTTGGACAAAGTTTGATTTTATCACTCAGTATGATATCAAGAGACTGGAACATAGATGTATTTCCTGTATAGCTGGCATCTGGACAAAGCACAGAGCCAGCCAGGGAGACAGGTCAGGGAAACTCCTGATTATCTGTGATGTTGTTGTACAGGTTTCCTGGCTAACAGCAAACAGTGATACACAACAGCAACTTCCAGGCACTCTTGAAAATACAGTTTTTCCCCTGAGGGAGCAATGATCTGAATTTTCATCTCTGATGAGAAAATATCTGAATATGAAACAAAAATTGGCTCTGTGAATGCTTCCCATTAGAGCTGTTCTGAGAAACACTTGACAGATGTTTGGCCAGTGACCTTCCTCTCTTCATCCTCAATGCAGCTGATGGGACACAGATATAGACAGGAAAAAGTGTCTCATGCTGAATATATGTGTGGGTGCTGTTTCCTAGTAACATTGCCAACTATTATTTGAGGGGTTATTTCACTTTCTAGATAATGTGCGCTGAGAGAGGAATGCACTTTTAAAAGTGAGACAAAGTGTTAAAGGGATGTGATGAATACCTCTCCGAAAATTTTCTCCACAGTGAAATAAAGCAGCAGTTCTGAACCTGCAGTCCAGACAGGCAGTTTCTTATCACTGCTGTCCTTACATTTTTCCTTTTGTTATTTTATATCCTTGCCCTTTAGGCATACCAATAACTAAGTTACTAAAGCAGCTTTCCATTAATCCTTCCATTTCTAATTAGAATGATCCCAAGTTTTTTTTTTTTTTTTTTTTTTTTTTGGCATTCTGCAGAGTTTATTTTGACTTGCTGCATCTTGAGGCAAAGCTTAATCCCTATTAAAGTTGTTTCATTAGTTTGCTTCCAAAATACAGCTGTTAAGCAAAACTTTGGTTTTAATATTTATTAACTCTCATTTGCCACCTTTGCATCACCAATTAGTACAGCGTCAAGAGAGTAAATGCAAAGCTTACTTTTACCTAGTGATTGGAATTTATGCTTTAAAGGTACATCATGAACAGCAATAACACAGAGACAGAACAGGCCAACCTATTTTCCACACATTTGCATAAGAACATTATTTTCAGTAGTGCATAATCTGTTCTGTTTGTTCAAGAAATGTAAAAAGAAAAAAATCCTGACTTAATTAAGCAAAACAACTACTAGGGGATAAAATTCACAAATTCAAAAACATCCAGACCAAAATATACTGCCTGGGATGAAAGCATAAAATAATTCTTCTTTTAATCACTTCAATTAAATAGTTAATATTGATATAATTCCATTTACAAAGCTTTGGCTTTTACATAACCTAAAGACTCACACTCTCAATTCTTCTGGTTTTTCTTATGCTTGACATTGACCAAGATGGTGCTTGTCACAGTCACTCATGTTCCTAAAAATCCAAAGACTATCACAGACAAGCAGAGGAGGCACTGTACACTCTTGACTAAAAATGCTCTAGACCCATCATAATTTCAACTCAATTCCAAAAAACACTTTTAATTCTAGTTAGAAATTTTACTTTATATACTTACTGCAGTAATTATTGGAAAGCTGACGACAGCACTAAGATAGTGATTGGCCAGGAACCAGCAGCAATTGGCTATTGCCCAAAGCACACCAGAAACAAACCCTAGAAAAATAAATCCCAATCAAAAACATGCACAGCAAGGTCCAGGCAGCAATTTGTGGAAGTTTTACACTTATAGCATAATACAGAAATTGTATCTATGTATTTTAGTATGTTAACTACTTTAACAAGCTAGCTCTGGCAATCTAAATCAATGCTCAATGGATGAAAATCAGGTACTCCAATTGAAGTAGCAAATTAATTAAAATTCACAATTTTCTGGGCAACATGTTCTCCACTCTGGCAGTTAGTTTTTGAAAATCTGCAATGTCATTTTGTTCTAGTTTCAGAATAGAACAAAAATTATCACTGTCTCCCAACCTTAATTAATTAACCTAATAGAAGTGCCCCTTCAAAAGAGACAAAAAGTCAAATGAAGATACTTGAAAGGTGAACTACAATTCCAACACACAACTTGAACTAATCACTGCAAAATGGTCCGAAGAAGTAACTGAAATGAACTACTAATTTAGAAACATACCTGGCAATATGGCTTGGGGATAAACATAAGGTTTATTTTTTTTGACTGCACAGTAGATCAAAAAGTAGATGGTACTTGTAAGAAATATTCCACTGAAGTGTGCAAAAACATAATCTAAATCTGAAAGAGAAATTATATAATGATGTTAGCAAAAATACCAGTTATTAATCTTAACAAAATTATTTTCACTGATAGCATTCATATGGACAAAAATGCATAAAGGTGCTACTCCTAAGAAATCAAATTCAAATCTCATTGTGTCTAACTCAGTTGCCAGTTTAACTGTGGATGGATACAATCAGTAACACCTATTAAACATGAATTAAATTCTGTGTTGACTCCACCATTTAGTACAGGCTTCTAAGCATTTCTATGAGTTGTTATTTTTAGAACTCTATTACATTACTCAATTAATTTAATAAAAACTTTAGAAAATCCTCAGCTGAGGCTACAAAACTGGGGTGGGGATTTTACATAATTACGACCTCTCTTGACCATCTACAATTATGTTCCTGTATTCCTGTATCCTTGTTTTGTTCTTTACATTTATAGGCAAGACAACTGCACAGACTATGTAAGCAAAACATGGCTCAGTTTTGCCCTTTTTTGATCTTGAAGGATGTATCGTAATTTTGATCACTGTAATTATGAATAATAAATCCTTTATGGACTTTGTATGGGCTGAAGAGAGTATTTCCAACGTGGTAAAGCAGAAGCATGCAGCAAAGTGATCCTTGTCTCCTTGGAGCTGTAAATTCTCAACAGGAAAGGCAGCTATGGTAATGACAACATCTGTTTTGCCTGGCTGGGGAATATATACATTGCAGTATTCAAGAGAAATTGTATATGACAATGCCAACATTATGTGTTCTCAGCAGTACTTTGCTCTTAAGCAGCTGCAGGCATTACCTGACAAGGTATAACCTAAACCTTAAGGAAAACATTTCTGGGGGAATGTAGTTTGAAATTGGCAATTAGGCTTATGTTAAACAGGTTCAATTTAAAAAACGACATGGTTTTAATTACTTATATTGTCATATATCTGTTCTCCTCATCAGTTATGACCAATATTCTCTTCCTTTATTGCTGTTGGAAATTGGCAAGCTCGTGCCCTTGTTTAACTCCTTCTCCACTCACACAAACTCTGTATTTTGGGAGTGCTAATATTTAATGCCTTCAGAAACATACCTGTGAGTTACGTATGGTAGTCTTTGGGATGTTTCTCAAGTCTTTTTAATGGTGTAATTCACCTCTAACAAAAAAGGAGTGCTAGGGCTATCATTATGACAACATCTAAAGTAGTACAGAACTGATAAATTGTCATGGTTTATTTTCAGGCATATCAAGGTTTTCACCCTCTGCCTTTAAAAAATGATGAAATAAAGTAGAAGTAGTCTATTAGCCTTTACCAAACTGACTTGCTCCTGTGTATATAGTTTCATTTCTTCTTCCATGATCCTTGATGTAAAGTACTGGGATAAAACTGGAACCGTAGAGTATTCCAGCTACTACAGCCAGGCTACAGCCTCTTTAAAAAGAACAAAAATTGGAGAAAACAGCCTAGCATGAATTAAAGAAGTAGAAAACACATGTAAGCCCAGTACTGCAGGTAAAAACTGTACATCATAAAAAAATTGCTAGCTATAAAAATAATACATTTTAGCACATTTAAATTTTCTAGTAGAGAAATGGTTCACTTAATTTCACTGCACTTTGTGGCCAAGCAACACAGACAATTCCTGCACCAAAAGCCAGCAATCTAGATTAATGACATGGGAAATTAACTAGGATTTCCTAAAAGCAGAGCTAGGGGACAACAAACAAAAATTCAATTTAAAATGCTTCCACCCTCACCTTTGCTGTTGCAATCTACATAATCTTTATAACTTCCCAGGTTCATTGCCTCTTCAGTTCCCTTCTCCATCTCCAGATTGCTGTGCTCTTGGTAGGCTCCACTCCCCACACCATCTCCTTGCTTCAGCTTTGGAGTACTTCTACTGTCTCCTTACCATACTGCCAGGCCTTCTCCAGATGTGTTCACTTGGAAACCACACCTGGAAGCATGTCATTAGCACTGACTTCTTCTATGCTGGAGTGCTAATCAACCAGCTGATAAAACCCAGCTCTGTAATTACTGAGCTGATACTGTTATTTACTTTGCCAAATGGTATTTTTTCACAGGAGTACCTGATACCTAATTGGTAAGGTGAGACACACTCAATGTTGAAATAATCCAGCCAATGAAATAATCTAAATAACTGTGCAACTATTCATATATAGATTTGCATGCTACACTACTATGTAAAAACCTGTTATTTATTAGTGTGTGACTTTGCTAGGAAACCACAGGACAAATTCTTCTCTAACACTGTTTAACTACTTTCTCTGGCTACTTGCTCTGTACCAGTACAAAAACTGTTAGCAACTTACATGAGTCTCTTTTTTACTGGAGAAAGTTTGTTCACCCATGAGTCTTCAGTGGTATCTTCAGAATCATTAATAGACTGCAAAAAACCAAGAGTTTTCATGCAAGTTTAGTTTAGTTTGATTTCTTAAAATGTGCAATCAAATTGTCTTCTGTGCTTTAGTCTGGTAGACTGGTTCCTCTAGTGAGTATTGAGCACAGCTAGAAAACTCTCAGGGCTCTCTGTTCAGGTAGCCACTGAGCATGACCTCTAACAGTAAGGCACAATGGTAGGAGGAGCCTGTGGTTCTCCAGCTGTCTTTGCATACTCTGCTACTGCCTCCCAAAGGAGTGACAGCCAATCTGGTACCCCTCACTGGCCTCCAACCTGTGCCACAGCTGATGATGACAGTCAGCAACTCTTGACAGTCTCCTGGCTCAGCAACCGGGCAAAAATCCAGCCTTTCACCTAAGCACCTTCACAGCTTTATAGCTAACGTTTAATTGAAATTGCTTCCTCTTTCCACATACTCTCTGAAAGTAATACTCTTTGTCTTTTATGTAATCTCCATCATAATGAAAATGGACTTTCTAAGCCATCTAAAACTGACAAACAAGAAAGAACACTTGGTAATACCTCTTCTGTTGCTAATATTCAAAATGATATCAAAGATCCACAGATTAAGATACAATCAATATGTATTTATGTTTTTTTATGTAGTCTACCATAAATCTACCAAACCTGACTAACAAACACATTTTTTGTTTTAAAATGGATACGTACTTTCACTGCTGTAAAGTAACAACTGCAGAGTACTTACACTTTCTCTCAGTAAAGGTGTGCTTTCTAATGAAGCTGAAGAACTCTGGACTTCAGTTTTTATAAAAAGAAATATGACAGCACTCAGAAGAGAAAAATACACCAAATAAATACCATGTCAGTTCATAAGGACATAACATTTAGTGTCCAGAGACAAAAGTTTTATCTGGAGGCATATTCCTTTGTTTTCATTATAACCCTAGAGTCACTTCAGTATATTTAAAAAATGCAATTGCTTTAAGTTATATATATATATATATATATATATACGTAATCGTAATAAGTTATGAAAGATATAAATATAATAATTTTAAGTTATTAATTTAACTTAGCTAACAGACAACCTAAGTGAAAATAAGGAAATAAATCAAGTTTTTGTATCACTTTATAGATCTCTCTTCTCATGTAATGTGATTGAAACACCTTCTTTTAACAGCATGTAGTTACAACCACATTAACAATAGATGCTGTAGCTAACAGTGCCATTTCATATTAAATCACACATAAATGGAACACATGCTTGAAAATTAGATAAGGAACAGCTCAAACCTGCACAGAATTGCCTCTATGCTCACGGAAAAATGTTAATTTTTACCCTTCTATCATACGTGAGGGATGGAATACTGCTGCTACAGGGCGTTGTGAGCATGCAGAAAGAGAAGGGATATTGCTCAGTGCCGCTCAGTGCATTAAGTGAATAAAACGGAGAAGAAAGGGTAATATTGCTACTCCTAATCCTGCCTACAGGAGATCAGGTAAATACCTGCAATCAGAACTAGAAGGATCTGTTTTTTACTTTTATGAAAAACATTTTAATGATCTAGGAATTTCTTCCTCTAACTGTAAATGTTTCCATTTGAAGAAGGATTCATCTCTTACTGACAGAGTAAGCATAGGTATAAAAGGATGTCAGCTTCCTCCAGAGGAAACATACAGATTCCACACAGGAGGTGAAAATGAAAAGCCTGCTTCTGAGCTTCACAGAGCAACATGCACAGCCTTTATGCAGTTTGCCAGGAACACATGTTTGGTCACAATCTTTTTCCCTGTTGGTCACTCCTCCATGATATCTCAGAAACAGGAAGTAGGTGATGAGCTGCATGAATTTATCAGGCAGGAATAGCAGTACTGCTTCTATTTTCTCAGTACCTCCCAAACTAATGTGCCACGTATAACGGGAACGGGTACAAAGCTGCAGACTCTTAGGAAAGAAGAAAAGCAGAACCAAAAATCATGACTCTAAGGCAGCAGCTCTCTCCTACCAATCAGAAACAGCTTCATTATCTTCATGTTCCTCCTTTTCTGAAAGGCACTTCATGTATCTTCTGTCAGCACACTTACAGTAAAGCCCCTAGGATTTAGGGCCATCTTCCCAGCCACCCAGTTGGAAAGCAAGAACACTGCTTACATAACCAAAGATCCTCTTTCCTCTGTGTTAGGACCAAAATGTTTGCACTCGTACAAATAAAAACCAAGCAAAAAGAAAGAATAAAGTCCTTCCAAAGACTGTGAAGGAAGACACTGTGTGGGAACTTGAAGTGTGACCTAAGACTTACAAGACATGGAGCTATTACAGACAGGAAAACATGCAAAGCCTCTGGCCTCTCATGGACCCCAAAGTATCAGGGAAGGGGTTCTGTGGCATCTTCTATAGTTATGAGATTAAGATTTGTACCTCTGACTGAGGGAAATGACATCAGAAATCTGAGGTTTTCTCAACAAGATTCTTCTAGTCAGTCCGTCCTCTCACAGCACTTGGGGAAAGTGAACCGTTTGAATAACCTAGCTAGGGAGGTAATCCGTACATCTCTGCTTTGCCTTGAACATGCCTACCAGCATAAAAATATATTTCTGTGTTTATGGATAACCATTTCATCCCTGTACGGGATAACATGTCTGCTTCTACATGAACACTGACCAGCTAGCTGTGGATAGCTCATGAATTTCATAGTAAATTGATTTGCCAAAAATTCTCCAATATATTCATTCTCTTGTTAAATCATCCTGGTGGTTGGTTATTAAATATATATTTTACATAACAGAAATGCATTATAAGGATCAATTTCTACCTTATAAGTGAAAGTCCAGCTCCAACATAATTTAAGATTGGTCTTGATACCTCTTCCGGGTCAATTCCAAACCAACCAAACCTGGAACATTTAACCAGTTTCACTTAGTTGCACAGACTTTATACAAGTAGTTAAATTATAACCTAGCCTTGGAAGTCTTGACTCATGTAAATAATTCTGCTTAAGTATATATATTTTCAGTATTAGATCAGTGCTTCAGTTGGCTTGCAAAAAGCTATGTCTACTTTACAAAAACAATTAATTTAACGTGTGTTGTTTTTTAATATGTATATTTAAAAACTGAAGTTAAATTATTTTATCAGATCACATTGCAGAAGAAAAAAACCAAATATGTACTAATTTTACATTAAGAAATACATTATTTATCGACTCAATAACATCACTGGGCATTCTTTCTATTAAAACAGAGGAAATACAAAAAGCTAAAATAGTTAACTTGCGTACTCTCCACTGAGAAGGAGAAAGTTTTAATACATAGGATAAATCTTCTTTAATGGTAGACTTGGCAGTGTTACGTTAATGGCTGGAGTTGATGATCTTAAAGGTCTTTTCCAAACTGAATGACTCTATGATTCTACAGGTGAGTTTTCACTGCAGTTATTAATGAAGAATTGGTAACATTAGTTATGTAATGACTTAAGATTTAAAACCTACTTACCTTGAACTTGCCCAACCTGTCAGCAAATTAAAAGAAGCCCATATCAAAAGACCAAGAGCTAAGCCAATAGTTTTAATAATAGTGACAACTGTAACATTGCCTGAAATACAAAAACCAAAACTGAAATCAGTTAAAAAATAGAATGTGATCTTGTCTATATTTGATTTAGATTCTGTGCCTGGTCAGAAGGCAAAGAAATTTAGGAAGCTACAAGGTGATAAGAAACAGGGATTTTAAAAAAATAAATACACTGAACATAGACTTTTCCTCCATCTAATTTTAAACATTATTTTTGGTGTGAATTTGCCTCTTACAAAATAAGCATAATAAACCAGTATTTACTATAAGGGTACAGTTCCATTAACAGTGAGACATTAAAGAACTGCATAACTACTTGTACCAGTTTGGCCAAATTTAGAAATATATCCTCTGAAAGAAGGCAGGTCACCCCCCTCCCCCACCAGGTTTGGGAAAAAATAAATTTTCCTCAAAGGAAAGTGAAAGAGATAAAAACTATTTGTTTAACAAACACACAGGAAAAGGAAAATAATGCTAAATAATAAAATCTTTCGCTGTGGAGAAAAAACCTGGGAAAGTGTTAGAGTCCTCCCTTTGGTCTCCTCAGAGCTGGGGCTTGGCCCAGGGCCAGGCCCTCTGCGCTCAGTGGAAAGTCCTCCTGATGTGCTCTGATATTGAGCAGTCCAGTACAAAAGGAGAAAATCCGAAATTCCAGGGAAGGAAAAAAAGTTCAACTCTCAGTCTCTCTCTGGAGAAAAAGAAACTGAACTACTGGCCAAAAGCTAATGGGCAACCGCAAGCCAGGTGCCTCCTCCCTCCCCTGCCACAGCTGGAAAGAAAAGTCCCTATCTCTGTGTGACCTTGAACAAACTGCAAACTGCTTTGAAAAAGTTTTGCTCAGTTTTTCCTTCCCCCTCTCAGGCTCAGTTTAAAGGCATAAAAATGCATAAAAATTAATTCCTGGGCATAGGGCAGCGATATGGGATACACATCATAAAGTCACCCCAGGACACTACTAAATAACTACTATCTTATATATGGAAAAGTTTCAAGAATTGGAATCTCTTATTCCTTACCTGTAGCCCACACAAAACCTCCAACCATAGCCAGAGGCCAAAACCGGGGGCAATTCTGGATCAAATTGACCACTAAAGAAACAATCCATATGGAGGCACAGAGAATCCACTGGAAGAACATGCCTGTGGAAAAATCAAAGGCACACAACAGAGAATTTGTAGAATACCGCATGTGTGAATCTCTTACCAGAATATGTTTACCTTAGATACAGTAGTACAGAAAAAAAATCAAAAGGTGGCCACCTCCTTTGTGAATTTCAGGGAACCACATTACAATTTATTCAAAGGATGTATTTGTAGGGTGGCTTATAATTCGGTCAGTCTTTTCCTTACCATGCATTCTTCCTACAGAGCTGCAAAAGACACTTTGCTAGACAAAGTTTACACAAGCTCTGATTCTTAAACACATGAAAATTTTGATGGACTTCTGACAAAGATGACATTCAGTTGCTGCAAACTTCTCCCACCACCCCAGTAGCTGCTAACACAGATGCATGCACAGGATGAAACTTCTTCAAAGCTGAAGCTTTTCCACCAATCCTGGACACTGAGGATGGGCAGTGACAGATCTCTTCTACCTCTGTAGATTCCTGAAGGGTCAGTTAGGCAGACTAGTTAACTTTATGCCAGCTGTGCTAGACTTTCCCTTGAAAGCCTAAGTTTGTCTTGTTAGGGTCATATTTGGCACAAAGAGCAGAGGTTATATCCAGACTGCAATGCAGGTACTATACTGCAATAACATAATGGCAGATTTATTCATCTAGGGATCTGGTAATCGGGTTATGCTTCACGTAAACATGGAAATCGAACACAAACCTAGTAAAGTGATAATATTCCAAGTAGGAAATAGGAACAATTGTTTCCTCTTACCAAGTCACCATATAAAATTATTAGACTTTCAGTTTTTGTTTTTATGTTAGGGTCGCAATTGAAAGGCAATGCTGCAAAGTCCAACAAGTTCTACCTTATTTATAAAAACACCGTATGTATCCGAGAATCCCCACAAGGGTAGAACAAAGGACATTTCACTTTCCATTGTGGAATTCTCATGAAATGTACATCATCACTGTCGACGTGCACAACATATAAAAATGCTCTTCAAAGATATGCCACATGCTGAAGCTCTATTATTGCTTTATACCCTAACAACAGCAGACAAAACTAAACACACTCTCTGGATTAAGGCTGTGATGACAGCCTTGAAACTCTAGTAATTTGCTGGTAAAATATTATTCCTATTAGCAAAAATAGCAAACCAAAGAAAGGAATATAATTAAGTTTACCATCACCAGTATCAAATTTCTTGACAGGCACAAAGTTTGTCCCAAATAGAAGAACAGCTACTGCAGAAGAGGTAAAGCCAATAGCTAGATCTGTTCCATTGCTGATGTTAACAGCACTGTAAGCTTTCCCGATATTCATCTTTGTTCTGAAGGTGCTTCTTTTTGTGGAGTTGTTTTGCTGCAGGTCCTTACAGAATCTGAAATCAAAGAGTGGAATTAAGTATGTGGACTATTAATAATACCAACCTAGTTCAGAAATCTGAAACTTAAAGGACCCTACTTATCGATCTCTTAAAAGCTGAAATAAACTGCAAAGTGTACTGTAGAACTGCATGAAAACCTGCCATAAAACATGAATAAAGTGACTTAAGAACAGATGCATAATAATCCCCAATCAATATTGTATGTTTTGTCTGAAGACACAGAAAGTGAATGCAGAGCTGCACTCAAAGGTTATGAGGACTTGAACCTGCAAGGGCTATGGGGAGAACTGATCTTTAGTGAGATGCTCTATCAGAATACTCCTTATTCCTGTAGCCAAGGCAGGGGGGTAACAATGGGGTGTGCAAAAAAACCCGGGGTTAGACAAAATCTTAATTGGCAGAAGCAGGTACAGCAGACCCATAGTCGAGCAGTCTGGAACAGGTGCAGAGATTCTATAGGTGCCACACTGGGATCAATACGGAATCATAAGGTAACCACAGGGATTGCTCTAGCTAATACAAAATATGAAGAAAGGTTCATTTTTCTGTGGGGAGCAAAGGGAGCCTCTAAAATTTCTTTGTCCATTCCACGTAAGTATAATAATAAAGGCAATGATAGTTTTAGTCCCAGAATACCTCTGACTTTTCTGAAAGTGGGAGAGTCATTTTGAGGTTACACTCAACAGATGTGCCACACATATACTTTTGATATGAGTTATAACTTTGACAGAAAAGGTGTCTCTGAGGACAAGCACCATAACATGAACTTTGTGTACATAATCTTCATACCACACTTGAAAGACTACATATAAGAAAAGCATTTGGAAACTTAACTTCAAATGGCAACAGGATACTTAATATAGTTATAGTAATACACATGCAATCCTCTTGTCAAAGTAATGCTATTTACACTGAATCCAAAAGCATCCCAGTGCAGTTTGCCCTTTCCCATTGTAGGTGGACTAGGTACTGCCTGGAGAAAAAAAGCTGAAATAAGATGGTGGAAATTTTGCCACGTCTTGTAAAAGGTGTTGTAACCACACTCTCTGCACAAGAACTGAGCTGATGAACATTCTTTCATCTTATTTTACCTAGTCTTACCTTCTTCACAGTCCTTAGGACACTGAGAACTGTATCTGCTGATCTGCTTTCATCCACAGCTTCAGCAGGGCCACCAGTGACTGCTGAAATTATCTGCATTAGCAGATGAAAAGTTTGATTCCACAACTAATATAACAATTTAATTTCTATAATTTTCCCCTTGAAAGACGCCAATGTATTTCTAACTTGAGCATTTAAGAGAAATAGTGATGACATTTAAAAGACACATCATTACAATGGCACAGCTGCTTCCACTTATATTTTTTCCCTCACTCTTCATCCTTCCTTCCTACTTAGAGGATAAGCTTCTCCAAGAACTGTATTTAATACTCTTCTACAAAGTGTGTTTTACCCAGGACCTGTAGACACTGAGCAGTGCAAGCAATAATGCTTCGATTTCTTCAGAGACTTGACTTCACAGGATACACTAAGACATGCTGTGAACAGATTAAGACACATCAACGCTGACATCAGCTTTCTTCATTCCATCAAACTTGAATCTCTGAGTGAAAACATTTAACTCATCTAGTGGACAAGTAAGGCACAAGAGTTGGGTTTTGCCCAGAAAACCTTCCTGCTGTTAAAGGTGTAGAAATAAAGCGGATTACACTGCAGCTCTGTGACTGCTGGAATCACCACTTCTGCCTTCAAATTTAAAAGGTTGTTAGTATCTTATCTGCATAATGACTTATTTATTTAAAGTGGTTTGCCAGTCGTTTCAGTTTTGCATAGAGAAATGTTACTTTAAAAATATTTCAGTTTTGTATCTACTAAGAGAACTGTGCTGCAGGACAATGTATCTTCCAAAAATCTCTGCATTGTGCACAGTGAAGACTTTTGCACAATTGGAGAACCAGAATCCTCACCCCAAAAATGGAGAGGAAACACAGCTTCCACTTAACTAAGCAAGAGTATGCTTCATTCACACTGGTTAGAACTCTGTAACTTTCCAAAGCTTGTGACACTTTCTTCCAAATTTGGCTAAATTTCAGACCCAGCTTTCAACTCCATTTCAAATCCTTCAAGAAAAAGCTTAATCAGACAAGGCCTGAAGCAACCTGCTCTAACTTTGATGACAGCACTCCTTTAAGCAGGGAGTTGAGCCAATGACCTCCAGAGGTCCCTTCCAAGCTAAATACTTTTGCTATTGTATGTCAAGAACAAATAATAAACCGGCACACAGCTTTAAGTTGACTATACTTTTTCTACATACATTCCACATCAGAGAGCTCCTGGAAGTTCACTAAAAGCCTGTTCTCTTCAATCCTATGTTATTGCCAGATGTACTTCCATATGTGCCTCCAAAGACTTAGAGGTAACAAATGCCAAACCAGAACATTTGCTGAAGCTGCTATGATCTTAAAGCATAGTGGTTGTATCTGAAACTCAAGCAGAGGCAATTGGAATTGATATTGTTATTGAAGGCTTTTTTTCCGCTAAGTTGCCGTTACCGGGAAAAGCACTTCAGGGTTCCCACGCAGCAGAAGAAAGACAATTTTGTTGTTGGATGTTGGAATTTTGTTGGCACACACAGCTCTTAGCCTACTAAGTTCACTGGTTCCCCCCACTGAGTGTTGCGGGCTGCATTTTCACGCTTCCCTCAGAAATATGACACCATTTTCTACCCACAACAAATCATGATGCTCACTTACTGCAACACCAACACATCGCTGCGGTCTCTGCAGACAGGGACGAAATCAAGAGGCTTGTCTTTGAGAGCTTTCACCTCAATGGTGATCCAAATTGCTGCCGAGATTCCAAAGAACCTCTTTGCTAATTGAGTGGGTGTTTTCAAATGTTGCATGTCACACTGACTGTTTATTTGCACATTCTCCTATCATCCATTTGCCATTAAGGGAGGATACTTTCACTTTTAATTTAGGACACTTCTATCAGTCCCGAGGTGCCTCAGAGAAACGTCCCCAAAGTGATACCATAACCCTTGACGGGGCCCTTGCTCAAGAAATGTATCTTTGCTTCCCTAAGGTGAAGTCTTTGAAAAGACATTCTTCGGGCACTGTTTTCACTAAGTGCTATCACGCAACAAGGAAAACGCTCAGCTGAGAGCTCCACAAGAGCCGCTGTGGCTTCGCTGGCGCTACCGCGCCGGGGCAGGCCCGGGCTACGCGCGGGACACGGCCCGGCCCTCGGCCCCGGGCGCCGCGGCAGGGCAGCCCGGCTGCTCGGCACCGCACCCCGGGGGGATACGCGAGACCCCGCTCCAGCCGAACGCCTTCCTTCCCACAGTGCCCTGTGCCCGGCTCACCACCGCGGCCAGTTTTAGGGCGCCCGGCTCCGCTCCGGGGCGGAAGGCGGCCGGCACAGGCCCGTACCGACAGATCCCCGGTCCCGTCCCTCCGTGCGGCCGCGGCCCCGCCGCCCGCGCCCCTCCGCACCCGCTCCCGCCGCGCTCCTGCCGGGCCCGCGCACAGGCCTCCCGCCCGCGCCTGCGCCGCCCCGCGGCTCGGCCCGCCTCCAGCTGCCTGCTCTCATCCGCCTCTGCCCACTGGCCTCCTCCTTCCTCCCTGTCCGGGAGCGGGGCGGAGGCGAGTGCGGGGTCGTTTTCGACTGCCTTTCTCTCGCCGCCGTGGCAGAGGGGATGCCCCGGGCTGCTGGCTTCCCGTCTGGCGGGGAGGAATCACTAAGAGAAACCTTAAGTTAATGCGCTCATGTCGTGATAAAAGCACCTTTGCCCCTCTCGGCCGTAAGCGCGCGGATGAGACAGTTTCCTCCCCAGTGGAATTGCGGCTGTGGCCTCAACAGGCCGGTGCTGTGACCGTAACTGAAGAATCACAGAATGGTTGGAAAAGACCTTTGAGGTCTTCGAGTCCAACCTGTGAACCAACACCACCATGTCAACTAAACCATGGAGGGCACTAAGTGCCACATTCCCGTCTTAAGCACCCCCAGGAACAGTGACTCCAGCACCTGCCAGACAGTCCATCACCTGTTGTGTGCTACGTCCAGTCTTAAACACCTCCAGGGACGGTGACTCCACCATCTCCCTGGGTAGTATATTGCAATATTTTCTGTGAAGAAATTCTTCTTAATGTCCAACCTAAACCTCCCCAGCTTGAGGTTATGTCCTCTCATCCTGACCCTGGTTGCCTGGGAGAAGAGGCCGACCCCCACCTGGCTACACCCTCCTTTCAGGCAGTTGTAGAGAGTGATAAGGTTTCCCCTGAGCTTCCTCCAGGCTAAACACCCCCAGCTCCCTCAGCTGCTCCTCATAGGACTTGTGCTCCAGAAAAGGCACCCAAGTTTTGGCAACAATTGTGCAGGAACACGTAGTTCAAAGATGGGGCTGCTCTCAGAGAGGATAGCATGGCCTCCTTGCAGCTCCTCTCGCTCCTGCGGTCTCGCTGGCTGCTGGAGGCTGTCACAGGGCTGGGGGCTGAAGGCACCTGCAGGGGGGGAGGGCATCCCGGGCAAGGCAGGGACATTTTGAGGCCATGCAACAGCTGCTGGCCCTGTGGTGCGCAGCAAGGCAAGAAAAACCCCCAAGCCCAGTCAAGGCATCCAGGTTTTTTTCTTAAGCACAAAAAATACCACCTGTTGGTCTGGAAACCCCTGTGTTGTTTGGCAACCAAAATCAAGTAGGAAAAAAAAATCTTTCACATGATGTCAAGAAGAGATCTTTGCAGATTTCCCTGTAAGGATTTGATCCAGACCAGTTAAAGCACAGACTATTAGTCAGCATGTTTAGTCACGATGCAAACATTTCTCTCTGTACTCTTGAAGTACAGTTTCCAGATGGCAGCCCAAATTGATGTCCTTACAAACACAGCATGAGCCTTCTAAAGTAATGCTTCATATTTTGCAAATCAAATTTGCATCATCTGTAATAAGGGCTTACTTTGTTTCTCTAAAGAATAAGATGTCAGTAGTATGGATTTGGTAAAGCTGGGAATGCACCATTTATCAATCATTTTAACATAAATGTCTGTTCGTATGTCATTGAGATGAACAGCAGAACGTCTCTATGGAAACAGTACAGCTATAATGCAGCCAAGAGGAATAATGTTCTGTATGATAATCACAAATGTAGCCTGCAAAAAATAAGAATTCTAAAGTGCAAGTATATATGTTGTGTTATTTTATTCAGAAAAAAAAGTGTTAGGAAAAATGTTAACCTTTTACACTGAACTGCCTGCACATAGAAAGCAAGAGCACATGCATTAAGGAGCCTAGCCTGTAACCACATCCTTTCAGGTGTCCAGGGATCTTTATCTTGACACAAGTCAAGACATGGGACCTTGTGATTGCTGGGCATTGGCACATTCCACCTGTCTCTGCAAATTGGGCAGAGACTGCCTGACGGGAAGACTGGCAGCAGTGCAGGCCACCAGCTGCTTCAGAGTCTGCAGCTTGTCCAGCACCAGCAGAAAACCTCTACAAATGCAGGTATAGGTGGAGGTGATCTTCAAAGCTAAACAAACAAACAAACAAAAAAAAAAAAACCACAAAAAACAAGCAAAAAATTGCAAATAGTTAGTCCAGCTATTCATTCACATTTACACATTATACTTACAACTGTGAAGGACTAGAAAATACTTCTTAAATTCCCCTCTTCCATTCATTGCTATTTACCTATATTAGTTTTTATATTCCTGTATTCCTAACCTTAGGAAGGTACAACACTGACCATGAAATATGGGTATATGAAGAAATTACATGAAAAGCTGAGTTTAATGGATGCTGATGGCAATATCACAGGTACAGTTTAGAGCAAGGAACAAATACAAAATCTAACAGACATTACAGGCTAGCTGTAGGTAGCAAAGTGAAGTAATGTAGGCCTGAATTTGGTCAGACAACAACTGCTGTTCAGTCTGTTTGTTCTGAAAGTTTGTCTTAAGTATTTTATGACCACGGAAGAAGTACTGTTTCTGCTCAGTAGTGCCCTTTAGTGCTTTGCAGTAGCTTTGGGTTAGAATGATTCCAGAAAGAAGAATAGTACCCACCTGAACAAAATGCATTTTCTTTGTTTCTTGTGAAACAGGATGAAATGGGTTTTTTTCCAGACAACTCAATAGTCATTTCAGCCTTCATTATTTTGTGGTATCTGCTGGGGCACTGGAGCTGTACACCACAAGGGCTGACATAAAAAAAGTCACTTGATATTCTGCTTTTTAAAATTCCAAAATTAGAGGCAAACATCTGTTAAGCTAATAAGATTCTGTATTCTATTTAGTTGATTTTCTACCACCATCCATTCCAAAGTACATACCAATACATGAGTTCTCTCTTCTGAACATGAGAAATAAAGGAAATACTATTGCTTTAGAAAGCCTCAAAAAACCCCAGCAGTCAACACTGTACATCAGTGTGTACACCACCTTATGATTTCAAGGCTACAAATGAAATGAGGAGTGAAGAACAATTCTCCATATCCTTTTATAATTTCCTCCAGATAATCTTTAAAGAGTAACAGTAGAAAGATTACATAGATTACAGAGAATTTCAGAGAACTGTTACAGTAGGGGAGAGCTGTTAGTAACTGGAATGTACTGTGCTTTGGTTCTGCTTGGTTGTAATAGACAGGTGCTGTGTACATGCAGGAACTGGGTATTTGAAAACAGTGTGATACATTTCCAACTCAAGCAGCTTGTCTGGAGCTTTTTGAATAAATTCTCTTTGTTTGGGATATGTCCCATCAGTTAGATTTTAATTTAAAAAAAAGAGAGAAGAACTGAAGTGGATGGAGATATTTCATACAATCACAATTCCTCTAAAAAACTCAGATTTGGAAAAAACAGATGATAGGAAGGCTCTTTTACTGGTAATGGGCACGGATACTGAAATTTTAACTTGACAGTGTATATTTAGACAAAAAGTAAAGGTAAGTGATGGCTTGTTTAAAAAAATCCACCTACAAAGTTTTATAAATTCAGATTGGACTAATATGAAACACAAACTAACTTCTTAACTGTCTATTCTCCTTTAGTGTTACCTATGAAGAGGAGAATATTTCCGTTACTTTGAATTGCAGTGAACATATCCATTTTATTATTTTATACTTAGACTAGGAAAGGAGTCAGATGTCAGAGCTTTCCCCTTAACTTCTGTCATCCTCAACTTTTCCAGCTGTACAGGGACTATACTGTGCCTCACTTCAGAAGGCACAAATATGGGCATACACAAATAGGAGACACTCATGAGCTCCTGAGCTGTTTAGTAGCAGATTAATAGCGTTTTAAAAGTCGCTATCTGCTTTTTCAGTTCTCATCACAACAATATATGATTCCCAAAAGTTCTTAAGTCCAGGGGGTGGGCGGTATTTTAAAATAAAAGAAACTAAAAAACTAAATGCAGAAAAGGGAATTTCTTCGGTACATTTGCATGCAGTGCACTAGGGGGCTCTCAGGAGTTAGAAATAGATGGAATGCACTTTTGAAAGGCACATACTTCACAGGACTTTTCATTACAGAATTTAAAATAGAAGTTGCTGTGGTTTTGTGTGTGGGATTGTTTGGTTTGGGGTATTTTTTATAACGTGAGGTTCATGTAAGTTTATAGCAGTTCATATGCAACAACCTCTCAGTAAAGTTAGCTTCCCAACAGTTCTTAGCTTGCAATGAAATACCTAAATGTGAACCATACTTAAAAGTGAAATATGTTCTAGATGCCAGCTTTTGCTCAGTTACTTTTATTAACCTAAGGAGTTTACCAGAACAAAGGATGTGTCAAGCTGAATAGGTAAGAAATTTTATTTTTATAGCATTATATATACAATACGCACTTATTCTTTGTTTCTTGGAAAGGATATATAAGCCACTGTCATTTTATTTTAAAAACTATAGCTACATTCTTTTTATGGCTTCACAAGAGTGAAGAAAATTAACCATCTTTCAACTTTAGTGTGTGTTTATGAATTATGGGAACTATATTCATAGTCAACCAGGGAAATTGGCACTCTAATATATTTTTATATTAGTGAATATGTGCATATTTAACTACTACAGTCACTGGTTCGTATTTGGATCATTTACAGCATTTCCATAACATGAGGTTTAGTTAAGACTTTGTCTCGTAAGAAAAAGATAATGATCTGGGTTTGACCGGCTTTTTTTCTAATGCTGGAATATATCCAGCTGAGATTGCAAATTGAGCCTGTATTTAATTGTTTTGGTGTTTGATTTATACTGTACTGAGAAAGTAAAAGATGTATCCTGAAAAATTTCTACATGCATACTGTCTCATCTAGAACCTCTTTTCTCTGAAAAATACAGAGGCACAGATGCTATTTGTGAGTAACGAAAGGAAATGCTACTATTTTCTTTTTGCAGTTTGCAAAGAAGATACATAGATCTTTTAGACTACAAGTCAGTAAACTTTGCTTACGCAGCTGGCTCCATTCATTCTCTGAAGCCAATCACTTCCCCTGTGATGGCTGATAAGAATTCAACAGTTTGAGAAGGTGGAGTGTCAGCATCCTTAGTGCTGACCACTTTCCCAGGCATATCAGTAGCCTCTGTCCATCACCCATGCTGGAAGCTTCTTCGAAAAGGAGAAACAGAAATTGGGGAAGGGAAATCATGCATCATCCTCCTGGCTGGAATGTACAGAAGACTTTATGCTGTTTTCATCATGTGGATTCACTAGAGAAATGACCCCTTTTGATCAGCCAAGTAAAGTCAAAAACTTGTTTATTTGCTGCCTGTGGCCCTCACGGGTACTGAGGCTCTGGACTTGCAGACGCCCAAGGACAAGGAGGAATCTGCTAGTGGGCGCTGCCTGTGTGATCTACCTGGGATTCCTTGTCAGCCAAGTGGGTCATGTTTTACCACAGCACAAAGGAGGACATCAAAAGATCAATTCCAGGAGTCTCCAAGATGCAGCTCAAACTCCTTTTCTGGGCATCCCACTGGATGGCACCCTGTCACCACCCAATTTCCAGGAACCCCAGCTTGGTAGCAATGGGACCTTGCTGCCACCCAATGTAGTTTATATCACCCTGCGGTCCAAGCGCAGCAAGCCTGCCAACATCAGAGGCACAGTGAAGCCAAAGCGCAGGAAGAAAAATGCAACCCCTTTGTTCTATGGGCAACACTTTTCAAAAGCCACTTTTATGGGCTGGGAAGAGGCCTTTGCCCAACAGCCAGGGTGGGCCACACATGCTGCAGGCACAATGGAAGCAGCAATTGCTCTGGAGGCAAGAAAGTACCAACTGGATGAACACAGACATAAAGGAATGGCTATCAAGGAGAGAGGTCACCAGAGACCTGGGAGGATTTCTGGAGCTGTAAAGGCACAGCTCCAGCCTGAGGAAAGCAATATCAGGATTTACAGTGAGAGCTCTCCCTCCTGGATGAGCAAAGATGACATCCTAAGCATGCGCATGCTGGCAGATTCTCCCATTGAGAGCATTCAAGAAGTACCTTCGCACAAAGCAGTCCTGGTAGTATTTGCAAGAGGTCCCAGCACTGTGGGAACTGCTTGTAATCAAGGACGCTGTGGAATTGTCAAAAGACCTCTCGACATGAGCGAGGTGTTTGCCTTTCATTTGGACCGGATCTTGGGGCTAAACAGGAGCTTACCTTCTGTAAGCAGGAGATCAGAGTTCTTCCAAGGTAACACGTTCCTATGGTTTTCAGCTTGCAGGTGGGGTGCAGAGGTTTCCTTCCCACTCCATGTTAGCTGTGGGGCAGCAGCAGCCACCCCCTTTTAACTCCTGTGAGCCCGAGAACTAACCCCATTGTTACAGGGAAATAAATCCAGTGTCTGTGTGTAACTTCTACAGTGGCGTTATCCTGTCCAAAGGATGAATACCCCAAAGTTTGCATCAAATATCATAGAGTTGCTGAGGGCAGTAACAGTTTCCTCACACTAGTCTGGAACAAGGAAAAAGAGAAAGAGCAATCTGTAGATTGCATGACATTGTGCGGACTGCCTGAAGTGAAACTGGTGAAAGAGATTCCAGAATCTCTGTGATTCAATGAGCATTTCTGATTTTTTAAAATAAAGTTCTCATCTTCTAGAATTGACTTTAATAAAATACTGTTGAAACTTGGCACAAAAATTCATCTCTCAGGTGGTAGGAAAGGGGTTGGATAATCTACTTGGAGGGGTAGGGAACCTTCCTGCAGAAGCTTGAATCTTCTTTTGTGGTACTAATTGCCTTGGGAACTGAAAATTTTTTAAAAAGTGCTTCCCTTTCCTCTGGTAGTTAAAACCCAAACAAACTACATTTCAGTGAATCCCGCTGTACATTTTGAGGTTCGTTACACCCATCTATATATTATCCAAAGAAACACACGGAGTAAATCTCTCAATATGCCTGTTACATGATTACTGTAGAGTTTTCAATTCAAAATTTGATTTTTAACCTTTAGTGAAATTAAAGGTAGAATTCAGACCTGTGATTTGAATTAGAAGTCTACTTTAAACATTGCTATCTTCTCCAGTGTAACTCCTATTTTTGTACAGTCACAAATCACAATCCAACAGGACTATGTAGCATTTTAATTTTAATGAATCATTGCAAAAGTAGCTAGCTGTGTTTTTGCTGTTCATTTCTTGCTTTGAAATCAGCTTGTACTAAATACTTTAATATCAGTCTGTGTTTCTTAAAAAGAAACGTAATGCTAGAATGATTTTGTAAAGTTTGACAGCAGGAAGACAACCTCGTGATCTCCAGTGTCTTCCTGTTTGTAAACCTTCCCTTTGGCAGCCTGTACAACAATGGGAATGAATCTCTAGGAACAACAGTTTGGAGGCTTCTGAATATTATTCATACTTGCAGAGCATGGAAGATACATTATGCCTATTTTATTTTTAGGAGCAAGATCTATTGCTATAGAGCTGTCATGAGGCATTAAGGCAGTTCGGTTGGGGGAACTCTGCACAGTGTGGCTGCAGAGATGACAGACTGCAAACCTCGGAAAACTGCTATTAGGCTAATTGTGCATTGTGTTGCTCAGTGTCTGTCACCTTATAGTATGCTTTGGACTGTCTGGGACAGAGTGTGTCATTCTGCCTTCTAATTTCCTTTTCCTCATAACTGGCTAAGTTCCTATTGCAAGAGGAGTGTTGCTAGGTGATGAGAAGAGAAATAACACTGTTTTGGTCTCACTTCATTTTTTCCAGCTAAAGGCTGAACAGAGCATTTGGAACAGTGACTGTACCTTGTCCCTCATTATTTCTTTATCCGGGAAATATGCTGGAACTCAGATGCCTAATAACTACTTGAACTCTTTACTATTTACATGCGTGTGTTTGGCATAATGTGAAAATACCTGTGTTTAGAAAATGAACAAAAATATATTCTTAAAAATAAAATGAGCAATTAGCTCATTCCAATGACCTATGTGTGTTTAAGTTAAGGTAGGTGGGCACTGTAAAGGTTTTTACAGAGTGGCTTGTGTGAATCAGTTATTCACATGAGAAAGCAAGCAATGCAGGATTAGAGACTGTGCATGTGTGTATGAATGTTCACTATTTCTGGGCTGACATATCTCTCTCCCCGACACATCCCTTTAGCTTGCCTCAGTTGTGATGTGATCCAACAAGACATGTTTGATGTAGCATTAAAATCTTAAAAAATGGGCTTTTCAAAACTGTCATTCATTTTGTCAAAAGCAGTTTCAAAGAACTGCTTAGTAAATCCCTGTACAGGTTCTATTTCTCTTATTCCCACAGATCTGACACTGACTTTTTTAAAGTCTAGCAAAATACTGTATTCAGGTTCCCTGTCTGGTGCCCTTACCTTCCCTAGTTAATTGTAAACCCCTTTAAGTGTTTAAGTTGAATTTCTTTGTGGTTTGTCTAATCTTTCCATCATCCATCATGGATGGAAAAATTAGGTATGGTAACTCTTTCTCTCATACTTTTACAATGAATTGACTGAATGTAAAAAACCTGGGTAGTATAGGTAGGAAAAGCCCTTTTGAGCTGAGAATAGCAGTCTAAAAGAGCATGATTTTGTGCATACACAAGCAGTTATTTGTTACTTGCGTTGCTACCTACAAGATGTGAAAAATGTCTCCAAACACCTATAAAAAAAGAAGGACAAACTTGTAAAACACCAAGAAATAACCATAAAATATTGTCTTTTGTGGAATAAATGGAGCGTGACCCTTATGTGTCTGAGTTTTGGGATGGTCACATTAACACCACAGCACTAAGAAACTTCATTATTTCATAACCCTAACCTGAGGAATAGAAGAGACATAAGTGACCTTGCTTGGTGTCACAGCCCTTCCTTAATGACCTTTGCACAGAAGTTAAGTCAAGTGACTTCATGCATGGCCTCCAGCTCAGTAACTGCACTTGCTGGGTGGGACGATGGCAGTGTTTGTTAGGCTTGAGCTGCAGCTGGAGTTCTGTGGGCTGGGGCAGGCTGGCTTCTCTGTCTCAGCTGGCAGCTATAAGAATAGCACCCTGGCTTCTTGGGTAGTAGCAGCGGGGCTGGGCTCTTTATTCAGCTTTTCGTACAATAGCTGTTGCTATGCAGTTTTGTTGCACCACTTGCTGAGGGACTGAACTTACTGCGTGCTGATGGCTACCTCTCTTCCCCTCTGGTTTTCTGATATTCTGAGTCTGACTAAATATGTTTCATCCTGTGCTGAGAATTGAGAATAATAAGCATTGGTGTACTCCATTCACCTTTTCTATTTTTGTTATAGCTCAAGATTGAACCCACTGTATCTCCAGAACCTCCTTTTTCCCCCAAACATGCAAGAAGCTCTTCCTTTGAGTAAGACCTTTCGTGGTTGGTTTAGTGCAAATAGATGAATGACATGATATCTCCACTGGTTGCACTTGTTGTTTTGCTTTACTGGCCTCTGCATGATCATAAATGGTGTCCTAGTTTTTTCTGTGTTATGCCCTGTGCTATCAGCCTGCTCTTGCCATCCCATCAAAAGTTATGCAATATGAATCACTAATGTCAGGGCAAAGAATAAAAATCTATCACTCCTTTATGCATTCAGAGTACTCTAAAATGTTTCCATATAGTGTTGTACCTCTCAAAGGGGTATGACAGACATATTTCTAATATTCTATTGGGTAAAGAAGTTCATGTATAAGCAATAATACAGTCCACAGTCTAGAGAGCAACTGATGCACATTTCATGCATTCCTTAATACTGACATCCATATGAGCACAGGACAGAACATTGCCATGAGGTGCATAGGGAAGAAGGAAAAACAAATGGCCTAACTTCTCTCTGCTTTCTGCTTCTGGTCCGCATATTTTCCCTAAAAACTTAAACTCTAAAAATCATGCTCTGTATGCCATTTTCCACACTGAATTATCCTTTCCTGCTAATACGTGGACAACTAAACTACCTCTTGCAAATGTGGCAGTGGTGAGTACTGCCTTACAGTGGACAATGGTGAGTTGGAGAAAGGGTTTAACTACCTCATGAAAGTTTTCTGGTTTTCGTGTTGATCTTCTGGGCCAGTTTGAAAATATTTTCTTTCGAGGAAGTTAGAAAAAATGCTGCAGCTATAAGTCAGAGCACAAGATAAGAGAGTAATGTTTGGAAGAGCAAAATGTGGTTCTTAACCACATGTAGTTTAGAAGCATGCAGTTTATTTTCAAAGTGGTGTGGGATGTGGAAGTCTAAGATGATGCCTGTGTTGAAGAAGCCACGCAGTGATACATCACATAGTGGCACATGAAGCAGTTTGAGTACCTTGAGGTGGTCTAGTCTCAACAGCCTGAGGTTTCATCTGTGTTAGCTTATTCAACTTAGCTAAGACATTTTTAGAAATATTTTGATATTCAAAAATATGTGTGAATTACTAGGAAGATGGTTTCAATATGAGTTTTGAAAAATCCTTCCCGTACAATTTTGAAGATCGCCTTTGGATAGTTAAGTAGATATATAGATCTAAAATGGTGTATAAAAATAAAATGAAGCCAATCAGCTCTGGGTGAGATTCAGTGCAGTGCAGCTGCAGCCAGAGAAAAGCAGTAGCCCTCTGTGTTAATATATAAAGCTGACTAGGAATGAAACACAGAATACACTGGATTTTTTCTGAAATTTACTCAACCTTCCCAGTTGTGGCTGTAGGTCTCTTCACTGTTGAGGTACCTTCAGCCCCATCCTCATGAAGTTTGAATCAGAAAAGCTCCGCTGATTTCATTGGGGTCATGCAGCTATGAATCAGACCCCTTATCTGCTTTAATTCAACATCTTCATGTTTTTTGTGCAAGTATCAAAAATTTGAGTCACAGCTCTTTACTGAAGCTGCTGTTTCATATTCTTGTAATCCAATTTATATTACAGAGTTGAAAGATTTTTTTTTGGCTCATCTTTTCTGCTCCCATTTCCTCTGAATGCAAACATTTCCTGTATTTGACTAGTCTTTAAAAATGGTTTTGTATCTTAATGGAAACTGGCATGATATTATTCTTAGTTTTCAAGTATTTATATTACTATTGTTTATCATGTCCTTTTTGGGTAGACAGGAGATGTTTGTTTTCTTAGCAAACTGTTTATGTATTTAATTCGTGGCAGAATTCATGAATAGTTACATAAGTTGTTACTGGAGATACAAAAATAATAGACCAGATTTGGTCCTGAAGAAAGCTGTCCTTTTTTTTTTTGGTGACGATTTCCAATGCTTTTATAGACTTTCTCCAACTGTCTTGAAAAAGGAGCCTAGCCCATAGCTGACCTAACTTGGCTAAAGTCATCTACAATGTAGATGATAAAGCCAGAGTGAGAGAGCTGGAGAAATGGGTAGGATTTCCCAAATGAATTACCTAAATACTTAGGCACCTCAGCAGAAGAGAAGCCTGATTTTCAGGAGTGCTCAGCACATTTTTTCAGTGGAGGCGAGTGTGGAGCATGGTGCTGATAAAGGTAATACTGACCATAAAGAAAGAGAGATTGATGCTCCTAATGGAAGGACATTCTGTGTTTCTAGGAAACATTGGACAACTGGGAAGGAAGTTAAAGAGGTGGTGGGTTGTTGGATTGGCTTGGCTTTGGAAGGACTACCTTGTATGTTCAAGCCGTGGCAGGGAGAAGATCAGGTACATTCTGGTTTGGAAAGGAATTGGCTTTTCTCTTGGGCTGGATTGCATGCAGGGCCTGTCATGCTTGTTTGACGAGTGGGGGATGGAACTTTGGATGTTTCAGTGCTAGGAATAGGCAAAGATAATTTCTTACCTGTTGTTTTACAACGGTCAGCATCCTTTGAACAAGTTGCTTTTTGATTCAGCTGTATGGAGATTGTTTTTCACAGTCCTGGCTGCTTACAAATGGAGCATTGACATTGGCAGCTTTCACCTCGCTGTTGGCACTGATACCTGTTTTCCATGTGCTATTTTCTGTCTGGTTTTCTTCTGAAGAAGGTGACCTGGACCTCTTGTCTTCATCTGTTTTTAAAAGCTTTTTTTCAGATCTGTCTCTGTCTCCATGGGCATGTGGAAGACAAAGAGACAATTTAGGCTGCACTTAACTATGCAATAAATTGTGCAATAATGTAGACTCAGTTCTTTGAACTTCAAGATGAATATGAATAATTTTTTAAAGCTTTATATGTGTTCCAACACTTTTTAGTAAACAGCAGTTAAACTTTGCAGTTAAATGGTTCTTCCTCTCTGTACCAAGACATATTTTGATCTTCTGTCTACACACCCTAAAATATAAAGTATTTCTTTGTTTTAGTGTGTACAAGCCACGGTCAGTCATGGGTCCTTGGCAGCTTAAGCAGCAGTAGCATTGCATCAGGAATAAAAGGACAGTTTCCTAATAAGATAGATATGTCTGTTACTTGATGTCGTGTGAAATATATTTATCAGTTCTTATACTGGAAAAGCTCATTTTAAATTCTTTGATGAGGTTTATTCTCGCGGTGAAGCTGAGCACTAGAATTCACCAAAGAGAAGTCTTCTGTCTTAGTTTCAGGGAAGAGAAGAATATTTTTTACACAGAAGAACTAAAGCATTTGGCTAAAATATCTGCTATACAAAACAGATCTCATATCTAGGTAAAAAACCCCAAACTCGTCAAGTTGTTTATTCATGCTAAGCTCACACTCCCTAGTGTTCTCATATATCCTTTCAGAGCTGTGGAGTCATACATTATAGGTTTTAAAAAATAATAAAATAAATCCACTTTGAGTATAGGATTTGTGGTGTCTCTATATCCATTATGCAAAGAAAACCCCTTTGACATAAGTTTCCAGCTCTTGAAAATCAGCAGTTCACTGGAATCAGAGGGAAAATACATCGTTGATTCACAGGGGCATTGTAGACTTTTAACCTACCTAGAAACTTTTTAATAATTTGGTTTAGTGTATGATTTTGTACATTAATCTCTTGCTTCAAACAAAGAAAGTCTTTCATACACCAAAGGCATTTATGCCTATGCTTCCATTCCTGTGGTGCCTGGTTATGGATGTAGGATAAGACCACATTAACCGAAGGCTGTCAAGATACTAGTCCCTGGCTGGTAGTCCTGCCAGATCTGTAAAATGGTATAATTACTAATGCTTAGGCAATGTCTAAAGAACAATCAAATAAAACTGGCAGTATTGCACTATACTAATGATATTTTTTCCTTTTTTTTCAGGCGGTCAAGCCTGTCCTGTTATTCTCTGGGATTCCTCACTGAGTCCAACAGATAATAGTACCCATTCTTCAGTGAGGTTAACATGGGGACAATATCAGCAGCTATTGAAGAAGAAATGCTGGCAGAATGGTAAAGTTCCCAAAGCTGAGTGGGGCTGTACTGAAATCCATCATCATGAGTGGTCCAAGATGGCACTCTTTGATTTTCTATTGCAGGTAAAATGTTTACTGAACACAACTATTTGCCTCAAAAGTCATGTGAGCAAATATAGGATTTTTAGAAGAAGTAATTTTAGTGTATTTCATTTTTTTTTAATGGGGAAGAGAGGCATTTGCATAGCTTGAAATTATTTCTGGTTATTTCTTATGATTAAAATATCCAAAATGCAGTTTGTAATCAGGCAGGAACCTAACTGACTCATTTCTTTTTAAAGAGGAAGAAAAAGGCTTTTGCCTTGATTTATTTCACCTTGAGGCAGGCATACCGTTTCTCCTTCACTCCTTGTTTCTCCAAACAGAGACCTTGACTGTGTTCAGAACTGTAAATCTCTATTTACTGTATGGTCCTTCCTGCACCTCCCCAGCCCCAAGAGGTGACTGAAGTGGTTTTGGTGAGCTGCAGTCTGGAGCAAGGTAACAGTTGTAGTGGATAATTCTCTTTTTTTTAAAATAAAAAAACCAAAAACCTAGCCAATGACTTAGTAAAGAAAGAGTAGAGCAGCAGCTGATGAATGATAAATCTGCTGTTCTTTGAGCAAGTACTGTGCATCATCATTAGCTCTCCAAATAACACCAACCTGGGGTGCTGCCCAGTGCTATTGTGTGTGGCCACAGTTACAGCAGTTCTGTAGTAGAGTATTAAGACATTCCCTGCGTTAGCAAGGCCTGAACTGAGCCACCCATCTGGAAGATAATTTTATGGTTTCCTGAGATGTGGCAGTACTTTAAGCTGTCCTTACCTGCCAGACAGGTCCAGATGACTGAGCTTCCTGCAGCAATTACAGGTTTATTTGAAACTGCAGCAAGCATTAATTTTATGCATCATATTTGGTTGTTCATATAATTCAGTTTTTAATAGAGTCACATTTCTTGTCAAAATCATGTCTTGGCTTATGCTTAGCCTATCCCTGCTCTTCTCAATCCTGTTCTAGAGTGAATGAATGTCTTAGATTTTGCTTTTACTTAGATTTTTGCACATTTTTTATGTTGAACAGAATATTCAATTCTTTTCTAAAAATAGATTGCCACTTGTTTAATGACTCCATCTTTAGTCCCATTATGAGCAAGTAATGCTTAGAAATGGGTATAAAGTCATACATGGATTAATCTGTTGCTGAACATAGTAGCACCCCTATAGGAACAGTACAGATTATGTCAGAGTTAATGTTTTTATGCCATCATTGTCTTCTCATTCAACAGTTAAAAAATTCTCCTGAGTTCTATGTTGATATCTAATTTCAAGGTCTTCTAAAGCAAGTTTTTAATATTCATAATAGAACTATTATCTAGAAGGAGTGATTGGTTAAAATAAGATACAACAGGATTGAACTTCGCATGACAAGAAACAAATTACTCTTGTACTAGTAGCTGGCATCAGAGTGATTTATATCTCCAGTTGCCTACCAGACAAGAACATGCATACCAGAAAGTGTGTGAAAGTGAGTCTCATAGTTCTTAAAGACTACAATTTTATCTGGGTGCTCTCAAAGTTTATCAGCAGCAAAATATAAAAACTTGAAAACAATAAAAATGCCAAGAAGGGGTTCTTTATTAAGAAAAATAAAATCTGTGCTTCATGAGTCATTCAGAAATAAAGAATAATGGGGAAAAGTATTCTCTATTAAATGTAATTCCCTCAGAAGAACAGGTTTGGTACCTCTGATAGGTCTTCCTAATCCCTGGTTGCAAATGCTGCAAAACCATAGGAGCAGGATATAAAATGCTTAGTTGACCTTTACTTGCCTTCTGCAAATACTCAAGCAAAATGGATTCTTTAATTTTGGGGGTTTGGACCTCTTATGTACATAAGTGTATGACAAAAAATTATGCTAAACTATATGCATCAATTCCAGAGTGGTCCATCATTATGTCTTAGCACTGAAATGTTGTAGGATGTTATGAAGAGGCTGTAAGAACATGATCTCCTTGTCTATTTAATGCGTATAGTAAGTGTGGTGCAAAGGAATTGGGTCTATACACTAAAGGAGTCTTTCTAGAAGGACTCTGCTTTACTACTTTACTTTTTTACCTTTGGATGCGTTGAATAAAAGAACCCAGGAGCTAGAACGCTGGAAGCAAGAGGGGCTCTATAGCCTTCAGATAATGAATTCTGCTCATGAAAGGAGAAAGAGAAATCTGTTCCTTTCCTCAGGATTTTGATGTTTGGAAATGAACACTGTCAGCAATACTACTAGTAATAGAGCTACATATAAAAAAAACCCCAAACAAAATCAAAACAAACCCAATTCTCAGACTTTCATTTGATGAAAGAGGTGGCCTTTTCATTTCAACATGCAAAAAAGTTCTACATCAGGTGGAGTCCTAACAGTTCATTTTGCTGGGATGTTACAAAAATAAAATTGTAATTTTAGAAGGCTGATGTGAACAGTAATGGTTTTGTGCTTAGAGCAGTTTGAAGAGTTATCAGTAAACAACAAAGGACAGAAAAAATGATTGACCTTTGATCAGTTACTCATTAAGTCTTATATGCACCAGACCAGACTTCCACTCTCTAAACATCTGTTGGCAGGAGCAGGTCTGCTCTCTGGGAAGATGAGCTGGAGCCAAAGGCCGCTCTAGGACAGGCAGAGCCAGCAGCAGGAGAGGCAGCCCAGCAGGAAGGATGGTGAAAGCCACAAGCCCCATTTGTAACCCAGTGAACGTGAGGCATAGACAAAGCAGCTCCAAGGCTGCCAGGCAGGAACCTCAAGCAACAACGCAGGAACATCCATGTAGCAGAACAAGAAGCAGAAAACCAGCCCCACACACCCCCTCCTCTGAAGGGCTCAGAGGAGGGCTGAACTGCCTGACCTTAAAGGGGGCTCCTGTGCCCAGGGGCAAAGGTGTGGCATGTGGAAGTCCCAGGTGATACTTCTAAGGGCAATCCGGGCCTATTTGTGTGCTCAAGGCTGTAGCAAGGTTGAATGTTTACTCTCATCGAGTCAACAGCAGTAGAAACACTTCCAAGGAGTGATTTATCCTTCCTGTATTAGATGGTTATCCTAAAATGGCATCAGTTGCTCTGGATGTGCCTTGTCATTGTTTATGAAAGGGAATAGAAATGACCAAGTAGAAAGATTTGCGTAACTTTTACTCCACTGAAGTTAGGCCAGATGTATGTATTCCTTCCAGCTAAGTGCTGTGTGATGAATAATTGAGGTTTTGCATGGGAAAAAATAGTCTAGACCATCATGTCATAAAAATATATACCACAGGGAGGCTGCTCTGTGATTAGAAATACACTGTTCTTACATTTTTTAGCTTTTGATGGTCTTAGACCATCTTAAACTTTATTGGTATTTCCAGTTATTTTGCATAGTTAGTCTAATAGATCCCACAAAATGAAGACCGTCTGTGTGTGTCAGACTGTGCTATTTCTATTGTTCTCCAGCAGAGAGAATGTAAAAAGAGAAACTTCTGAGAAAGAAAATAGAATTGTATTCACCATCCCGTTATTCCAGTTACACAGTGGTATTGTTCCATTGTTTTTAAAAAATTTCTACTGACATAACAAATCATGGCTATAAAGCAGATAAAATACACAGTCTAAGAAATTGCTTCTAGCAGTACCTGAGGTCTGGGGACCAGGTCTTCAATACCGTTTCACTGCTGTCTTTAATTATACTTGTCCTGAGCTTGCTTTCCTGTCAGCTGTGTTAGAGAGCGATGTCTTAACACTGACACTTTGCCCCAAGTACTTCAGTATTGTTTCCACTTGGCACTCTGCTCTACTTTGTTTTAGATCTATAATCGACTAGACAGAAACTGTTGTGGATTCAAGCCTCTCAAGGAGGATTCCTGCATGCAGCAAGGACTGAAGCTGAAATGTGATGATCAGGATGCTGTTGACCTGACACACATCGTTCAGAGAAGGCATGACCAAAGGCACTTGGCCTTTATAGACAATAAGGGTTTCTTTGACAGAAATGAGGACAATCTTGACTTCAAAATCCTACAAGGAATCGATGAGTAAGTTTTAAATTATTAATTTTGTAAAAAGATTGGTAATTTCTTCCTAGTTTGAGTATGACACTAAGATATGACACTAAGCTACTGCAATAAATATCATTGGCCCACGACATTGACAGGATGTATCTAAAAATGTATGAGTAATCCCACAGCTGTAAAAGATACAATTAACATACATATGATTAGGCATGCATAGACTTCCTTTGCTGACTTGCAGCCTATATTTGTACAATTGATTGCTAAACCACAACATAAATACTGCAATTCAGAGTAATGGCAAAAACTGATGAATTTCTTCGTGCTTTTCCAGATTCCCTGCATCTGCAGTTTCAGTGCTGAAGAGCCACCGTTTACGTGAGAAGTTGCTCCAGTCTTTGTTCCTTGACAAAATATACTGGGAGAGCCAAGGAGGCAGAAAAGGAATTGAAAAGCTTATTGATGTAATAGAAAGGAGGTCCAAAATTCTTCTTACTTATATAAATGCACATGGAGCCAAAGTATTGCCCATGAATGAATGAAACAGTCTTGTTTCCGTCTGAAAGAAAGTCTTTAAAAAATGTTTTTGGGGAAAAAACTGACAGTAAAATTGATTTAATTCATAGCATTATTTTTTCCCCAAACTTTCAAGTTTTCTTTTAAATAAGAAATCTTACATGGTTTAAAATCAACATTTAAATGTCAGCTGCAACTCAACACAGTGTAGTCTCTTCTATGTCACCAGTGAAATGAAAAATAACCAAATGATACAATAAATAATATCCTGTAATATGTAGGCACCATGAATACTCTTTCAGTTAAACTGTTTGGAAATTAGCAACAGGATTTTCAGTACATTAGGCTGGATTCCTCTTACTTTCCTAATTGAAGTCAGTAGAAGTTTTTATTGCAAATTTAAATGGGAAAAGAGATGTGTAAGCACTTGATACACTGATGACACTTGATGAAATATGTATAGTACAGGAATTTGTCTTTTTATTGGATATACTAAAATGCCAACATTTCCAAAGGCTTGTTTTACTTTATTTTATTTTGATCTTTTGAAATCTGACAACTAAACTCTTTTAAATGCAGGAGTGTTTGTGCTGCACATGAGGGAATTTTAAAAACAGAGCAAGGAGAACATGGCTTTAACAGTAATAATTATTTTGACAAATACAGTTTTTACGTGTCCAGTATGGAATACAGTTAGTCATGAGTCACTCATTACAATGTACTATTTTCAATGTAAGTTGTTCTGATGTGTGGGTGGATGATCTGAGATTTTCTTGATTAACTGGGTATTTTTTAAAAAAAATGGCTTTAGCTTTGTGTGAATATGCTGCTAAGTAAGTGTACGTTTTGTTTTTGCAAAATTCTTAACAATAATTTTTGAGAATATTATAGAAAAGCAGACCTCCTAATGACATGAGTGTTAAACTCAGCAGAGGAAATGTTTATTTTGTATGCTCAGCTCTAGCCAGCAGTTCAGACTTTGGTTCCCGTTAAGACTGACCAGTGTGGGGTGATGATTCTAGCCCCAAGTGTTCCCACAGGTAACGTTGTTAGGGAAGGTTGGATAAGCACTTCAGATTTTTACCCTTGAAATGCTCCAGAAATAAAATATCAATTGATATAGCCTATCATGACATATACCTTCTACCTGTCTGTTTAGAAAGACTCTTACCATTTTTCTAGAGAAATACCATCTTTTTGCCATGAGGTAATGGTAGAAGTTGGATACTTTCATAGCTACTCTTGTCTTTATGTGTCGTAAAAATATATAGTGTGTGGAAGATTTTTGAAAGTGCTTGTGTAATGTTATAAATGACAAACTAAAATGTCTCATGTCACTGTTGATGTGAATGGGTGAATTTAATGTTTTAAATAACTACAATTCCACTGCAGCTAAAATCAGTTTCCTTTCTTAGTATCAGAAAAACCATTAACAATAATTACATTACTGGAAGAAATAGATCTCATTATAGGCAGAGATAAAAACACTTACTAAAATTTTAAGACCTTAGTCAGCTAAATAATCTTTTATTTTATTCTGTCAGCAAAGGAAAGATCAATTTGTTAAAATTTCTTAGAACTTAACTATTGCCTCGAGAGGATTTTAGTGTTTTAGAGTGCCTTGGACTTTTTAACAGCACCAAGGTAGAATTTTATAGGATTTTCATTTTAGCCCTTTCTTAAAAATATTGTAACTTATTAGCCAGATAATTTTCATCATGGAAACAAAAGTATTACTTTGGCTTGCACTGTGAACAGAGTCTAGAGAAAAAAATAATCCTCAGTATCTATTTCACATACAATTCCTGTTGCAGTAGATTTCACTGTATGATGGCCATCATTTTCTAGCCTATCTCACAGGTTTCTTCCTGCTAGATACCTGTTCAAATGCATTATCCCTCACTGCTGGGAGTGAGAGAAAGGCACGACTTTCAGCTGTACTGAACTTAGCAGAGGGCCCAGCAGAGTTATGAATGTGGCTGATTATGACAAGGTCCCATGAGAACTCTTCTATCTTTAGACTGCACATCCTGATGCTGAGTCACTGCCTCACTTTGCCCAGTTGTAGTTTTTTTCCAGAACTGGCTCATTGCCGAAGAAGACAAGAAAATCCATTATCTTTTCAGGCTGGGTCATTTATTTTTATGGTGATAACTTGATGCATTCTTCTCCATTTCTTCTGGACATGGACTAGTGTTTCCTTGAGCATGATACATGCTTTTTATTTGCCTGGCAGTTCAGTGCCAGCTCTTAAAGCAGCAATGTCATTGCCTACGAGTATGAAATTGCCCTGAAGCTGACCTGAACCAATGCCTCTCAGTAGTCCTGGATTTAAGAGTAGCCACAATGCTGTGCAGTACTTAAAATTTTGACCAAGCATCAAAAGCATAACTGTAAAAAGCAAAATTTCTGGATACTTTCAAAGGGCAAAGGAATACTCCCTATGCTGTGTTAGCATGCCATATTTCTTTTGTGTATGAACACTCTCATAGTCTTCAGGTAAATCAGGAGAGTCTTTGTGATATTGGACAGTGAGACAGTATTGCAAATTGCTTCTAATTCTCTAATGTTGATAACAAACTCCAGAAAGGGCTTCTTCTGTGTAATATTTTTCCTGCTGCTGAGGAGCTTGGTACTTAATCCAATATTGTTAATAATGCAAAATATGCTTGCAATAGCTCTTACGAATGCACACTAGCCAAGTTCCAGCATTTTTTAAAATGAAAATGAAGAATTCTGTATTTTTTGAGTGCATAAATTTGGATAAATGCTATAGTAAAAAATTCAGAAGGAACACTGCTACTACATTTAAGAGAACCTGCTTCAGTAGCAGGGGTAAAGTTTATTGGGAAATTGGTTCACATCCTTTGGAAGTAGCATGACTTTGGACTGACAGGAACTGCACTATAGCTAAAGTAATATTAACTGAAAGGAAAAATCCCAAAGAAGCCTTACTCAACCTATTGAGATTGATAGAAAGCCAAGAAACTGTGCTTTTAGTCCTCTTTGCTGGGCTCTCTTCCATTTCTGGGCATGTGGGATCAGACAAAGATTCATGTTGCATATTACGTGGAAGGGTGTAACCAACAGCAACAGTGCAAAACCTGTGGGTGGGAAAAGGCGATTATGTCATTCTTGAATCTGCCTGAAAGCCAGAACCATATGAAATGGAATTACTGAGAAAGTCAAAAGAGTTTGCTGATTTCATAGCATTGGAAGACAGAGCTTAAAATAAGTAGCACAGGCACAGATGCCTTAAAATTCCTTGGGAGCCTGCCAGCAAGTTAATAGTCTTAAATGTTTCAGAAGCTGAGGATATGAAAACTGTGGAGCACTGTGAGAGCAGTTTCCTTCTTTTCTTGTGCGGGTATTCTATAATACACTATTCCATGGTTTCAAACTTACAAATACAGATTTAGGGTACATTAAAGGACAAGGTTTCCAGAGCAGTTCTGGGAACGCTCTCATGCATGTGTGTGTGTATGCAGACACAAAAATACATGTATATGTATTTATACTTTGGCTTGTTTCTATAAAATGGTCAATTTGGCTAATAAAGAGTGAACTGTTTATACAATTTACTGTTTACATGTAGAATTGTATCTGTGAGCATAAGTCCAACTTTGGGTATACACAAGTGGAGTTTAAACAAAACATTATAATAGATGAATCTTTTGTTCTCAGAGGATTGATTCTTCTTTTGCTAGCACATTTATATAATCTTTTGTAGAGAAAAACAACAATATGTTTGTATCTGTGCTAAACTTCCAGGGTGATATCAACTCAGATTTTTTTTAAAGTTTTATAATAGATATTGAATTTCCATTTTATTTTGGAATTTGTGAATTTTAAAAGTCTATTTGTCCTTTAATTAGTAACAGTAACAATGTTTTCACGAGTAATGACTCATTTGAATCTCTGCTGCTATTGTCATGTAATATGTAGGAATATACAAAATAAATATCTTTATCAGATTTTCAGTTCAGATCTCTACGTTGTAGTAACAAAACCATAATGCATATTGTTGTAATATGTGGATCATTAGTTACTGTTTAGAAAGAACTATGGCCTTGAAACTGCTTCTTCATAGAAACAATCCAAAACAGATCATAAGGATCTTTCTGTAGAAATATTTTCTAGCTATTTATTTATGAGACTTGCAACTCTTTCTCACTGAGATGATTCAGTGTAGCTGTGAATCTTCTGGTTACTGCAGCACTGGTATTTACTACCTTCTTTAGCCATTCTGGCAATGCTACTTACACAAACATTGAGCAGAAAAGGCCATGCCCATTTATAATGCCAGAACAGAAGTATTGGTCAGTGACTTGCAAACTTTGTAGCATGCCATGAGCAAATACAGGAATAGCAGAGAGACACTGAACTCCACGTGGAATAGAGACTCACACAGAGTTAAATTAGCCTAAAAACTTTTGGCCTCTGAAGTTTACAGTTTTTGCTATGATCCAAGAGAGACGAATGGGAAACAGAAAGATGCTGAAACATTTTAAAACATTCTCTTTCCCACACAAAGTAGTTTGTTCTGTTTTAATAAAAATATTATGTATTTTTTCACATTACTGCATGCTTCAGGCTAAATTCTATCAGACGCATTTGTGGAAATTAATTGCAATTTCACTGAATTATCCCATTTCCAGGATAAAACAATTTAAGTCAGTTAGGTTAATCTGTATTCTCAGAAGTTGGAGAACTGAACCCTCAGGTCAAAGGGAGACCTTAGGAGAGTGACATATTAACAAGGAGAGTTTCCTGAAATGTAGTGTGAATATAGAACTTAGAATGTAAGTTCTCTAAACAATATATGTGGGATCCAAGAAGGATCTACAAGTGTTTTTCAGCAGGATCTACAAGTGTTGTTTGAAGACTTTCAGCCCATTTCACCTATATTTCTGTGTGTCAGGACATTCAAAGAGGATTAGACAAATTCAAGCATAGCAAGTTTATATATGGACTTTGTAAGAATTAGGCAAGCTTTTATCCTCTAACTTTCCTAATACAACAATTCTGGGTGCTGAGGAATATAGGGGAAAGGGGCCACAGGTAATGCCTCAAGCTCATGTGCTCACCTCAGAGTGTCACAGTCTGAGATGTACTGCCGGGCTGGGTGGGACCCAGCAGGAAATTCCATGTATTTTTGTATTTGAAGGCTATTCAGCCACATGCAATGTTGTAAGCTCTTCAGGCTTCCCCTTATTTATAAGAATATACATAGAGAATTCTCTTTATCTGCAAGTACGGGGATGCTTGGTTTGTTGTGAGTCTGCTCAGTCTTTGATGAAAGAAGAGAAAGAAAGCAGATGGCAACCTCCTAATGCCTAAGGATAGTTTTCCAAAAGCAGTTCCATGGATTTTGTTCTTTTGGAAAAGACTAAATGAACAAAAATGCAGAAACCTTTTTTTCCCTCTGTGATGCCTTGTCCTATCTATATTTGGCACTGGCTGTACCAGTGCCATTATTTGACTGAAATAAGTGTCTTTCTCTAAAAATTAATTCAGTTTCAGTAGTTATTTCCTTTTTAGTCTTCTGCAGTACGTTTACTTGTTATTTAATCATTTGGTTTCAGCATTCACTGTTCAGGAGCATTATCTCTATTTCCTTCAATGGAAAAGCTGGCATGGCATTCCATGGAGGTCTGCTAAGCTGTACAAGCATGCCTTATCAGAGGTATTCTTCAGCTGGCTGTGTGAAAAACTTTGAGATTTGGATGGAATTTATTAACTGTGTGAAAGCCAGCCTTCTGAAGTGTGAGAATGAATGTCTGACAGATGGTGCAAGCTGGCAGTCCAGCGTGCTCCTGTGCTCTGGGAAATCGGAAACAACTCCAGGTCACACATCTTAATTTTCAGATATAGGTGAATGTATCCCGTACTTAAGACAGGGTCTTTCTGGTCACCTGGGGTTTTTTTTCCTATGCAGGTCTCCTGAAATAGAAATATGCAGTCAAAAATAAAAGCGAGAACTGGCTGTAGCATGCTCTGAATACAGCTGTGGCATAGTTGCAGTAAAAAGGTGACACCCAAACAAAAGCTAGACATGCCTTACAGAAATATCATCCTGAAGGAAGACGAAAGGATTCATCCTGTTATATATGACAAGATCTGACTTTAAAAACCCTCATTATGTGAGGAAAATATCTGAGGATTTTATGTGAGATATGATTAGGCCCACATGACTGTAACAGCTCTCTCCCCAAACTCCCATTCACTCACTCTACTACTTTTAATGATCACATGGACAATTTTTCCATCACAGCTCACTGGCCTATAACATGAAGGTTTTTGAACTCAGACATCTCTGTGTGTTTGACTACCCAGTATACTCCTAAATTTTGCTGACTCTTTCAATGTAATAGGTTTAACTTTTTCTCCCTCTTTTTCTCCTCTGGGACTGAATCACTTACATGGAGAAGTCTGAACACTACACCTGCAGTTTTTATGTTGCATCTGATCCCTACAAAATGTGAATCTCTTCTGCAGCTGATCAATAACCAGGAATTTTTCTCTTGGTGATCTCTAAAAATTTGAAGTGTCATTGTGATACCAGTCATTTCTCAGATTTCAACAACAAACATGACATCTTTTTCCCTTACTCAGATGTTTTTCTTCCATATAATATTCCTGTTATAGCACATATCACTGCTACTATCCAGAATTTCAATTTCAGCCTGGATGGAAAAATGCTTGGAAAGAATCTCCCAATTTATTTCTTTTGTATATTATTAGAGTGTACCCAGCTGAATTTTTGCAAAGAGGGCTCATGTGAGAGATAGATTGTTATGAGAAATCTGAGAGGCCTAGTTGTTGGGGTTTTTTTTCTTTTCTTTTCTCGAATAGTTCAGTGAAAGAATGTTAGACCTGTTATCACACAGGTAATCCACAAAGTACTGTTGGCTTCATCTTGACTGATCACTGTTGTGACCCTCATTTCTCCTGCTGTGGGTTCTTTTTCTCCTGTGGGTTCCTCTTGTAGTTCAGTTCCTGCTGCACTTTTGACTAGAGACTTCCATTACAGGGTTGCTAGTTGCTTTGTGGCTTAAAAGGGAAGGGGAAATAAACGGCCCTATTATATACATTAAAATGCAGTGTGCTGTTTTCTTAATAATCAGACTTTTGTGTTATAGTCAGAGAAAATTGTGTTATAGTCCTGTTTCAGTGCTGTTCTGCCTTTTTCTGACCTTCTGCAGGAAAGATACTCAGCTGGCTTGGCGGTTCCCCCAGACTCAGTGCACTGCCAGCTGCCTGAGCCACTCCTTCTAAAGTTACTTTCTGACTGATCTCTGAGGCTCTTTCTGTCCAGCTGCAGGAGCCACTGCGCTTGGGCTCGCAGCTGGGCCTGGGCCGATTCACAGGATTTGTACCCCATTGGGTAATGCAGCTAGCACTCTTGTACTTGCTGTTGGAAACAGTGCCATATACCATCAAACCCTACACTTGCACTTGCACTTGAATGCTTGCTTGGCTGTATCAGCATGAACTAAGCCAATAAGGCAACTCATGCGACAGAAGCGTTGATGTATTCTGAGAGCCGCAAAAGGTCAAAGAACAAAAGAGATTAAATCCCCATTAAAATCACAGCTTTCCACTTCATTTTGCTTTGCGTGCTCGTATGTCCAAACTTGAACTTGAAATGCTAGTTTGCAAGTAGCTCTAATGTGCAAACACAGCTTTTGTCAATTTGTTAGTGTTTGTGTTGCGAAGCAAGAGATCCGAAAGCCAAAGAACAACAGATTAAAGCTTATGCAGTGTCAACACCATACTGGGAAAGAATTCTTACTCTCTATCACAGTCTTATCAGAGTGATAATCTGCATGGCCATGAAGAGCTGACTCCTATTTTTTGTTACACTGTTGGCTTAGTGCTAAGATTTCTTTGATTTTCTGCTGTTAGCTTTACCACCCAGTGTAGATATCCCCAGGCTTTCACAATTGCTCTCTTTCCTGCTAAGAAAACAAAACTTACATGTGTTTCAGTACTTCTTGGCAGCCTGCCTCCCACATATAGTTTATGGTCAAATTTTCAACCTATTTGCTTTCCCTGATTTTTAGCATAGGTAATAGTATAATTAGCAAAGAAAAATAAGTAATTTTTTCTCTTGGTTTGGGAATAAGTCCTACCAAAAACTGTGTAAATATGCCTTGTAAGAAGGGACTGCAGATCATCAGAGAAAAGCGTACTTCAGAAGTGTAGATCTGAAAATGTGGTCTGATACTCATTCAGTTTTTAAAAACAGCTTGTGGAGCTCAATATTGTGACTATTCTACTTTTTAAGGACTGGATGAATGTTTAAGAAAATAAAGAGAACTTCCTTGACCAAATTTCTTTATAAACTGCCACCCTCCCAGTCACTATATGTTGACTAAAGCCTGGAAAAGTCCTGCACTTTGGATGACTTTCACTGCGGGATCCAGATAAAGGGAGGCCATAGTTTCTCACGTAGCTGTCTGTAATCTGCTTTCCTCCAGCCCCCATCCCTGGGGGCCACTCTTACAACCTCTTGGAGCCACAGTAGGCTTGTGTTGCAACCCAGTGTATGGTCAGCTTTGCTAGATTCCTTCCTTCTCATGCATATGTTTCAAGTCCTTAATTAAGTCCTTACTTGCGTTAGTGAAAGCAAAGGCTGCATTCTTTAAGTGTCAACTCTGAACCTCCAGTTCCAGGGAAACTTCTGCCATTGTTTCCCATGTCACCAAGATCCATTCAAGTATTCTGGAGTGAAATGAATATGGATTATGCAATTTTTGTATTTTTCAGTGGAGAAAAACCACCAGGGTCCTTCAGAAAAGGATCCTTTTGGCCCAAGTTTGCAGCTGTTAATTCCCAATGAAAATAGGTGATCTCCTCCAGCCTACATATAGACATCCAGCTTTCACCATATTCTTCTGGCTAGATTAGGAGATGGCCCAGTCAGACTTCTGTGTTTTGTGATGTGTCTCTCACATCATGAGTCACAGGCAATAAAGGGGCTAGCAAGATAATTTGGAAAGAAGATAGCTAATGGAAGATTAGATAATGGTAGGTTGTATCTAGGTTCTGTCTCAGTTTACCCAGCTCCTCCCTAAACATTAGCAATGTTTAAATACACCCCTGGGCATGATTTCCCAAAAATGGAAACTAAATTATCCACGTTAGTTCTTTATGTGTTCCTAATGGGGTTCTGATTCTCATTTGTGCTGGTGGTTTTTTAAAAGAGAATTCTTTACAGTAACTTTAGTGTAAGGTGCTTCAGCATGTTAAATGATCCCAAGATATATTCTATACTTGCTAAAATAAGTACTATCATCTCAGAAGCACAGTAGGTAACACTGAATTTCTAGATTAGGCATGGTGTGACACATCTTTCCATTAACTCCAGATATCTGGAGTTAATGGAAAGATATGTCACAGAGATATCCTGTGAATGCTCTCCCAGGGTCTTACAAGAACATATGAAAAATGAATATATTCTTATCCACACATGAAGTTTTCACCTGTGAAAATGGCTTTAAACTGAAAAAGAGTAGATTTAGATTAGATACTAGGAAGAAATTCTTCACTGTCGATGTGGCGAGACACTGGAACAGGTTTCCCAGAAGAATTGTGGATGCCCCAGCCCTGGAAGCATTCAAGGCCAGGTTGGATGGGGCTTTGATCAACTTGGTCTAGAAGAAAGTGTCCCTGCCTATGGCAGGAGGGCTGGAACTGGATGATATTTAAGGTCCTTTCCAACTCAAGGATGTACGATTCTGTGGATCCAAGTATTATTCGACATATTTTGCAAATAGAGTTCAGAGTGGTTTTTCATTTAAACCAATTTAACAGCCTCCTATGTAAAAGGATATGATAAATTAGAATTTGCAAATGTAGTTCATGAGGAAGGACATTAGTGCTGTCTGACACATCTTTCACCTTTCAATTAATAAAAATATGCAGTGTCATGTATTTTTGTCAGTTTAAAGCTCTCTACTTGTTCAGGTTTTGTAATCCGTTCAAAAGCTGCTAACCTGTGTGCTACATTTTACATAATGCTGCAGTTTCCCATTGCAAAGTCATATGGATCAAGTATAGCAGAATATTTACATCAGAAAAAAACCCTTTAATTTCAGCTCAACATCCATTTCCAGCTAAAACAGGATGTCTAAACTGTTTAGATGCAGCCATTTTATCTAGAGGTCATTCCTCATTTAAAATCCGGTAGAACATTGCCTGGGGACCAAATGGCAGGAGTCCCAGGGAATATGGTAACCTTTGGCTCAGGCTTCTGATAATGATGGTACACACTCAGTTGAGAGTCAGGCTAATCTGTTCTTCCCGGCATGGTGTGTTAGAACTATGATTTCCAAAATAGAAGGCCATCAAGCAGTTTGCTCCAAGGAGACAATCAAAATCAAAACCCAAAGAAGTAAAATAAAGCAGCAAACTAAGTCTAAATAGAATGGAAAAGATGAATAAATGAAACAGGCTTAGATACTAGAAAGTTTTCTTGGAGAAAGCTCAGTTTTGTGTGGGTGAGTTTTCTTACAATATGCAGATGCTGGAAAACTGAAAATTTAACATTTTTCAGCATAGCCATCTGAAAAACTATTTTTCTGCTTGTTACAAAATGTCTGCTGGCAAGTGTGTGCGAGCATTACAATGAATTCTGAGACAAAAACTTCTTTTAATCACAAAATGGGAGTCATTTCTGCCTGGCATCACAGAGGAAAAACTATCTAAGGATAGAACGGTGCATTGATTCTGATGCTGCCTGCTCATAATACCTTTTTCTGGGCTCATTCATATAATTTGTTTGATTTCTAATTCATTAAAGACATAGTCTTAGATGCCACATCAGATTAATTAATTAGTTACAAAACGATGCAATCAAACAGTTCTTAAAATGGACATTCATTAGTTACCATTTTAGATATACTCTAGTAAAAGTATGACACACTGAAACAGTTGGCTTCCCTTTCAGTTCTCACTTTGATGATGTGATGCGTGTTTTTAAGCTCTAGTTAGAAAATTTCACATGAAGCTGATACTATTGAAAAATATTTCCTAAAATGCTGTGAGTTACAGCTGACTTAGGATCTGATAGCAGCTTTGGAAGACAGTCAATTGAGTGATTGACAATGATTGAAAATACAGCTTCAAATCAGCTTTGAAGCTATCATAAGAGGATGTCCTGGTGAGTACCTGCAGTTCCTGAAGCTGCAATCCAATTAGATGGTTTTAATTTTCTTATAAAAGTATGAAAATATTTTTATGAATTCTCTGAAGCATGAGAAGCAGTTACTAGTTTTTGTCAGAGAGCATTAATCTTTAATTAGGCCATTCTGATTCAGAGCCAAGTCCTGGAAGGGGTGACACTTGCCAGCTGGTTGGCTCAGACAGGGCATGTTGGGTTGTGAAGCAAAGTCCCCAAGAGACCAGAAGGCTTGTAATGAAGCCCTGTGTGCTTGCACTGGCTCTTGTTAACACATATTTCCCTTTTATCTCCTACATTTCTGTGGGTTTCTTCTGTATCTCTACAGGCAGCTGCTTTCCTGTAGTGATAGTTTTTTGTTGTAGCTCTGAGAGCAGATGAAAGTGTGTTTCAGTAGTTAGCAATTTCAGTGTTAGAGCCTAGAATCAGAGCTGAAGGCGTTTTGTCTGTCAGGTAGTTTATCTACACCTACACAGATCTACCTCCTGTTAAATGGGCCTGTTTCATGAAGCTTGGATATAGTTCAGAACTTCAAATGTATGAAACTTTTCACACATCCACGACAGGTACATATAAAAAAGCATTTAGGAAATGTTACGGACTGAAAAAAGCAGAGCACTCTAAAAATTACGTGCATTCAGATGGTTTTTATTCGAGTCTTGGAAACACTTGTTAACTTAGAAGGATTCAAATTCAGATTTAGTTTGCATGCAGAGTTTGTCTGAGGTCTAGCTGCAGGTTTTACACAGATACTGTTGTGTGTCATTTTCTTTCTGCCTGAAGGTAGGATGCAAGTAGTTAAAAAACTATGTGCATATACAAAGCATTGGCAGAAAGAAAAAGTTATATTGTGTGGGAATGGGTGTGCAGTTCAGGTACAAGTTGTCAGGTCTCTTGCACTTCAGGGTGCCCTGCATGTCTCTCTGCAAACAGAGCACAGATTTGTAAGTGTAGTTGAGTGTCTAATTGAATATAATTTGGATAGCACTTTGATTTGCCTGGGGAAATGGTGATTCTTCCCTGGTGTACTGACCTGTGATAATAACTACATTAGAAATGGAAACAGAGCTATCATTTTATTACAATTGATTAGGGTTCTGCACCTGAAAATTTGAATATTTTTTCCAAGTGTATCAAATAATGTCTCAAGAACTATCACCTATTTCTTTAAATTGCTTTGCTCAAAATGAAGATGCCTAGTACAATAAAGGGAGGCATATATCAGATACATAGACTTCTTCCTACATTCTAGTTGAATGTTTCCTTAGCCTCAGTCCCTTAATCCAGGCTTGATCAGACTTTCAACAAATAAGGAGAGATCTGGTGAGGGGTTGAAATACATGTAATGTTGAGAATGACATTAGTGATACCCTAAAAAATCACGTTTTATAGACATATTTGAAATTAAGTTGTTTAAAAGCAAGAGGTAAGATCCAAAATAGAGCAATACTTTGAAGACAGGCTTCAAAAAAGGAAAAAAGAATCCCAGAAAACAAAACCCCATAGAAAATTAAAAATCCAAAGGGACATCTAGATAATTATGGTATTAGAATTATAGTTTTGTTTATTTTTGTATTTTAATTCAGTCATGCAGAACTCACTATTTGAGCTTTTCAATCTTGCTTTATAAACATTTTAAAGCTGACCTGACTGAAAACAAGAAACAGGATGAAAGCATTAATTAAAAATTGAATAAATCCTTAAATGTCTTTTGACTACTCAACATAGGATGATTATTTGAAAGATATTTCTTGTTGTAGAAAAACATTCATGCAAGATGAGGATCTCTGTTTAGGGCAGAGCCTTGCTTGTGTTCTAGCATTTGCAAAAGCAATATGATGATGCTGGAAACCTAACCTTGCATCCCAGAAAGCCATACAAATAGTTGTTTTTAATAGTTCTCCAGCATGAAACTGGAGTATATTAGGAAATTCTGTGTCTGGTTTGGATACTATTGTGCAATTGTTGCACACAGAAAACTTCTAGAGCACTCCCCAGGAATCAGAATGGGTGACAGCCACAAAGCAGATGGTAATTAACAGCATGTTTGAGGCACTCTTTGCTTTCCCAAATAGTTTTCAACAAAGCTTTTGTGAAGAACTTTGAGAGCATAAATTGAATAGGTTTCATAACTAAATCAACTTTTTTATGTTTCCTCCAGATCAGGTCAGGGAAAGCTCAATTGCTTCTATTTTCGTGATAATACAGGCAATTTTTACAGACAGGGACAAAACTTCACCAGAATCTATTAAAGAAAAAAAGGCTGCTTTGTGCAAATCCAGCTGCTTGGAACTGTGCCAGCACATATCCTGTAGGAATTAATCTTGATTTTTTGGGGGGATGGCGTCTAATTTACCGTAAGACACAATTTTCCATTTCTGAGGCATGCTTAGTACACAAGGCTGTCTTAATGGAGCATGGCAAGTCAAGTCAGCCGCTGGAAAATGAATACCATAAAGCATCTCCTTGAAAACTTTTGCTCACTTTGATTGAAGTGATCAGTAAAGTTTCTCCTGAGCCTCTTGCTCTTCTGGGAAGTGAATGCAAGACTTTGTAAATCCTCTGAACAACTCAGTGTTAATCAAGGAGACATTGTGAGGCAAGGGAGCCTTCCGTTGTGAGACAGACAATGCCAGAGCCAAAATCATGCAGAAGGATGTTGACACCTTCCAAGCCACACAGGAACTGGGAAACAATTGTCTTTTTTAGGTTGAGGTATGGGATTGTTTATCTAGGCTGGGCTGCATTACAGTTAGCTGGAAAATGGAACCAAGCAGAGAAGACAAGAGCAAGAGTAAGTGTAAGCTGAAAGCCGTGCATTGAAAGGCAGGTTCCCAGCACTAGCCACAGAGAAAGAATTGCACTTCTGGGGGTGGGGAGAGCAAGGAGGAGAACACTGGAAGATGAGCTTGTCCCCATGCATTTATCTCAGGGACCTACAGGAGTGGAGGCAGACTGGCAGCTCAGGCTGGCAGGGACAAATGCTGTCCCCCTTCCCCAGCCAGAGGGACAGAGTAGGTCCAGTGAAACCAAGCCAGCAGCATGGTGACCACCAGGCAAATCCATGCAGTCACCAGCAGGTGCGAGGCCAGGCACAGCATGTATGCAGTGTGGCAAATGTAATATACAGTATAGCTCAGACAAGGTCAGATTTTCTCCTGTGGAAGGCAGAACATGAACATATGAAAGTTTCTGTTGGGAGATGACAGTGAAATGGACAGCTGCTAAGGATCACTTAGGAGGAGTGGAGGTGAGTTTGCACCAAATATATATATTAATCCTATATCCTTTTCCATTCTTTGAAAATGCAGAAATGGAGGAATTTTTTACCTTTTGCATGCCATTTTCCACACCAAGATAGTGTTCTTTTGGGAAAAATTCAAGACAAACTATAAAAGTAATTTGAAAATTCATCACTGTTTCAAACAGTTCCTCATTGTCTCTATTTTTTAAACTGGCTTGAAATATCAAACCTCCAGTTTGTTTTGACTGGCCTCTGCCTGATATCATCTTATGGGATTCTTGCCAGCTGCTAAAGTCGAATGAAGATATTCATCTTTTTCCTCAAATCCTCTTAGACATGTCCACTGTCACTGTGGGCAACATCAACAGCCAGCTTGTCACTCAGACTTGCAACTTTGCTGTCAGATTCAGCTTTGAAGTTCTGAGCAGTTTCTACAGGACACAGTCTTCTCTCTTCCACTCACAGCTGAGAGTTTTGTACAAGCTCTCATGTCATGCCTGGAGTCATGTCTTGTATCTGGGCTGTGCTTGCTGATTGCAATATTTCCATACATGCAACCATTCATAATATCGGACTGGGGAATGAGAGGCTGGAGACCAGCGCTGCAGAAAGAGAGCTGGGGGCCCTGGTCGATGGCAAGTTGAATGTGAGTCATTGTGGCCTGGCAGCCAGGAGGGCCAGCCATGTCCTGGGGGCATCAGGCACAGCATCGGCAGCAGGGCAAGGGAGGGGATTGTCCTGCTCTGCTCTGCCTCACCTTGAGTGCTGGGGGCAGGTCTGGGTGCCACAGTAAAAAAAAGATATAAAGCTACTAGAAAGTGTCCAAAAGAGAGGTGTGAACATGGGGGAAGAGGGGAAGCCTTGCGAGGAGCTGCTGAAGTCACTTGGTCAGTTAAGCCTGCGAGAGACTGCAGGGAGACCTCACTGCAGCCTGCAGCTTCCTCATGAGGGGAAGAGAAGGCACAGGCACTGATCTCTTCTCTGTGGTTACCAACCATGGGACCTGAGGGAATGGCATAAAGCTGTGTCGGGAGGGGTTTAGGTTAGATTTTACAACAAGGTTCCTCACCCAGAGGGTGGTTGGGCACTGGAACAGCTCCCCAGGGAAGTGGTCACAGCACCAGCCTGACAGAGTTTGAGAAGCATTTGGACAGTGCTTTCAGGCATCACATCCCAGAGTGATTCTTGGGGCTGTCCTGTGCAAGGGCAGGGGTTGGACTCAATGATTCAGGATATTCTATGACTCTATGAAACTAGCAAAGGTTATGGCCACAGCAGCTCTCTTTCTGGTAGCTTTCAATACCTGAACACACCAAATGCAAACATTGTCTTTCCTTTCAAGAACTTTATGACATGTCTCTATGGCAAATCCTTCCTACGTTGGTGCCAAAACCAACAGGCCCTGAGCTGTGCAGTGCCAGATTTGAAACGGTGTCACTACCACTGTGCTATTGTTTTCCCAGAGGATTGCCTCTTTTACAGGTCCATAGATAGCCCTAATTTTGTATTGTTAAAAAAGGAAAATATATTTGACACTTAGCAGGAGGTACAGAAAGAACAAGGCCCAGTGTTGCAAAAAATGAAGGTGGGTAAGTGGATTCAGGATTCCTACTGGTCAGAAGGGGTTGCACACCCAATTCTTCGCAGGATGTAACAGAATGACAGTAATATTTTGCTATCAGGCTAATTCAGAAATGTTTTTCCATTACCAGTGGAAATGGAAGTTAACTTTTTGAGTCATATGTAATTTCTTTAGTATGATTAAAAAGATACGAAGGAGTGTACAACTGCCAACTTCTGGTTTAGTTTTTTTTTTAACTCTAATTCTACAAATGGTATCAAGCAGAGGCCAGTCAAAACAAAAAAGCCAGTTTGAAAACTGGGTTAAAATAGGAAAGACCCACAAGGTGGGTGGAATCCAGTCCATAATCTGCATTAAAACCTGCATGGAAAGTGAAAATATAAATCAATTTTTGTGATTAATGAATGCTAATTATAACTTGCTAGAATATTCCCACAGTTTATGATAAATGTTCAGCTAAATCTCTAAGATATAGTTGTCCGTCTTTTGCTCTGCACTCTGTTTTGAGACAACTACTTACAGATTTGCTCCTTATATTTTTAAAGTAGCCCCCAGATACGAGATTTCTTAGACAAGAAGAAAAAAATGTTTTGAGTTTGCAAGATTAATTGCTTAAGTGAAAGTTAGTATCTCTGTGGCAGTGCAGTGATATCTTGGGACTAAAGATCATTATATCCCAAGTGGAATTTTACAAATAACCAAATAGCAGCATTGTTTCAAGGAAAGCAAAAAGGTGACTGAGATTTATAAAGTTAATTTGTTCTTGTGATGCCTTGGTATTTTGCTGCATGTGTAGGAGGATTTGCAAATTCAGTCAACAACAGTGCATATGGCAGAGCTTTGCCCAGAGCTGAATGAACCATTGAGAACATTCCTTTGAATAATAGCTTTTTAATACAACATGAAAGTCAGTAAACATATTATTTGCTGAGTGCATTTAACAGACTGTCTGGTTCTAGAGGGGGTAAAATCTGAAACACAGCTACAGCGCAACCAGTAATTTTAAAGGAATGTGCCAGAAAGGTTATCCTACACATATGAATCAACAAGGTCTCAGATGGATGCTGATGTCAGATGGAGGCTGAGTGCTTTGGCAAGCACCAATGGAGTATTATTTTCTGGAATAAAACCCCCATAATCTTTACATGCTGCAGGTACTGCTTCATACATTTCCTGCTTACTAGGTCAAATTCTCTGTAGCGTCTTCATGTCCTTGTGCATGTCAGTGTTTGAATTTTCCCATATGCATTAATCATCTTCTTGATGTGTTTTAAGCTCTGTAGCATAATGGCAATGAGTTTCAGGGTTACCGGTTCGTGGCAATTTTTAAGTGTGAAGCCTTTTAAAGAACAATGTTTCCTCAGTGTTCTGTGAGCTCTAAGTAGGAATTTGTACCTGACAGGCACCACTCATTGTATTTTCCTTTGCAGCATGTTTTTCTCCTCTTTGAATAAACAGTTCAGATCTTCTTGCTGCCCTTTCTTGTTATCTTGTTTTTGGTCATGGTAAGATCAGAGCAGCTACACTGTTCCTGTCAAGCAGCCATGAAGGCTGGGAGCTCAAAGATGGAAATGTGACAGCTTTAAGCATGCAGAGGGTCTGCAAGGAGCCTTTACAGTTTCAATAACTCGGGTGTCTGAACTCCAAGATTTTGTCTGTGAAAATGAGTTCAGAGGTAAAATACTGATTTAAAAAATATGACAATTAAGTATTAGCTTCTTTGCTGTGGCCTCCTGTCTTCTGTGCCCAACAAATGTGTATATTTCATTTTTTTCCAAGACTTTTCTTACCCCCTAACTGAAAGATCTGGAAATATGCTTTAAAACAAGTTTAAAAAGGCATCTCCATTCCCTGAGATTCTGTTGTTGTAAGTTGGGAAATACCACCCAAAAAGGCAAAACTAAAACCGTCAGCTTTGGCAACATCATTGCTGCATGTGACTGGTAAATTTGCTTTTTCTTCTGAAATGTGGTGTACTGAGATGGCAGCGTTCTCATGGCACTTGTTGTGGGGCCAGGGAGGGAGCGCCAGCCCAGGGCTTTTAATGGCAATATTGCGACAGCCAGTGCAGCTGTTGGACTGCACAGTGAGGAGAAAAATTTCCATCAAATTTCTGCTGTGTGGGGTGCGAGTGGGAATGCTTAAACCTCGTGTTTAGCTCCCAGATGCACAAACCACATGTCTGAGCTGACACACAGGGAAGCATTGTTCGTCAGTTAAAAATTGGCATCTATTACTTCCTCCCTTTGGGCCAAAATGGGAACCATATTGTGGCCCCTTGGGTGCTCTGGCAACAAAATGACATATTGCCCTACTCTGAAGACTTAGTTATTAGTACAAAGGGAAGAACTATGCCATGCAACAGAGATCTGTAATACAAACTGCAATGGGATGGGACAGGTGACAGGAGACACACACAGATGTATGGCTTTGGACTGGTCTGATTAAGTAACCAGCGGGTGTACTACTGCACAACGCGCTGCCAGACACAGTGGTGGCTTTTAACTTTTTTTCTTTTCCCTGATATTTAATAAATATTAGGAAAAAATACAGAACAAAATGAAAACCGCAGAGATCTGTCAATGTTTACAAGACCTCAGCTGGACTGTGGTCAGAGCACTTGGTTTTGCTGGTATTATTTCCCAGAATGACTTTCCCATGTAAACCACAGCTGTGTGCAGGTGGCAGTGCATGTTCATGTGTTCTTCATGTAGGGGAATGGCCCCTCTTTGTATCTTGTGCATTTTTTTTCATGCTCAGCTGAAAACATAATTTACCATGGCAGACAGATATAAACAAGAATTTCACAAGATGAAAGCATAATACCTAGTCCAAAACCCCGAGTGTTTTGGTTTCTTTTCATAGTCATACTTGATATTTAAGTGTACTTTACAATGAAATACATGTTTAGAAAAGAGGTCAGACTGGGTGAATACATAAGCTAATTTCTTTTTCTTCAGATGAAAGTGGATTTTTTTTTTTTTTTAAATTTGGAAAAAGATCAGGCCTCTCTCCTATTGCTACATTTTTTTCCATGGAGAATAGACTTGATTGTTCTCCAAACATTGTTTCCTGTTCTTCACAGAGGGGAAATGTTTATTCCTTGTTCCTAATAATCAGACATACTGTAATGACTTGCTCACAGGGAAGACAAAAAATACAGGAAAGTTAAGACTGATGATTAATGTTTTATTTATGCTGAAATTTTAAAAGCAGTAGAGCAGAGGCTGTTATAGTGAAATATATATAGTGATACATTGGAAAGCCTGGATAAGCTGAAGGATGTATATCACGTGCAAAAGAAGACTACAGAGAGACATTTTTCTGCCAGAGAAAATGGAAAGAAGCATTTTCTCTGTCACTGCTCATCCAAGCAGGCACAATCCTTTTGGTGCCTGTAAGAAGGGTACAAATGCAAAATCGGAAGGCCGTCAGACCAATGCTATTCAGTTAATTGCTTTAGTTAGGTTTGATGGAGAAGATCACAGTGCGTCACTCAAATGGTAGTTCAGTATGTCCCACCAGATATTTTAAACTGCTGTTTAGGCAAGATCTGTTGGGGTGAATGTTTCAGGAAGTTCCTGAAGCCATAGCTATTCCCCGTGCATCAGACCTCAGAGAACCAGGGGTTTGCCTGCAAGAGAGACTGTCAGTTATACCAGCATAATTACCCCTGGAGCCAAGGTGCACAGCTGTGCATACAAAAACTCCTCTTGGAGTGATAGAGGGTAAGCCAAAGCAAAATACAGCAGTTAAAGCCACAAGCCACATGGTTTTCTTGCCTCAATTTTTTGACATAATGTCATGTACCGAAAAAACTTTCCCACACAGTCAAGACTAAATCTTTTATCGTAACTTTTCCACCTCTACAGATCCTGCTCGAATAAGCAACCTATTAGTTGTTTTCTGAATAAAATAAATGTGTTAGCATTTATAAATTCCTTCAGTGACCTACAGTTTTTCACAATATGTTCACTTCAGCAGAGATTAATTTTTGTAGTGTAAATGGTGGGGTGCTGATATCCCAGAATCAGTTCCCAATCTCCGAATGTCCTTTTGAGTCAGGGAAACAATATATATATATATGTGAATCTCCACCATTTTTATTCTACTCAACTCCTTATTTCTATGGAGCAGTGCTTATATGGAGCAGTGCTTCTCCCAAGATAAAAAAAGTCTCTTTTTCTGAATCTCATTCTCCTTCTAGCTGCTCATCTGGAACATTCACTTCCCTTTTCTGCAATGGGTTTAGAGTAAGTGTTGTCAGTACCCTGAAAAGCAGCTCATTAGGTGCTATTGAGGGCATAGGAAAAGAGTGACAATTCTGTTGTTTAAACTTCAGGAATTTTTTTTCACAGATCCTAAATATCTCAAGAGTAAATTCAGAGATTATGCATTTAGAGTGAAGTTTAATCCTGTTCTTCAAAGTCTGTGTTTTGAGAATTTCTCCCTCAGCTTTTCCCTTTGGAAAACTGTCAGGCAAATTAGGAGATAATTTATATGTGCTTTATATTCTTCCCAGATGTTTCTATTCCATTCTATTAATTTAATGCTAATTCTCAAAAGTAATGGATTTTTAATGAGTGATCTAAATTAAGATATAAAATAAAACTAATTAATTAAAATGTAAATGAGTATTGAAGCAATGAAAACAGCAATGAAGATGCACAGAGAATCTAAGACCAAAAAGCATCAACAGAAAACAATGATACTATGTGGCAAAGAATTAGGCTGATAGATTTCTAAGAGTCATGAATTTTTAAAATCACATCTCTGGAGAAAAGGGGAGTTTTGTAAGCATTTTGTCTGTATAAATAGGAGGAAAATAGTTATGTCAGTGACAAGTGAATGAAAGAACCCAAATCTGAGGGAGAACACCAAAATTGAACTGAGTTTGAAGAACACTATGGCTGCTACAAAATATAGCTGCAAATCTTTTCTGAGGTGCTGTATCAGAATTCCAGCTGATAAAACAAGATGGGGCCTGTGTTTCTTCATGTTGATTTCACTCCACTTAACTTAAAGAACCACACTGAGTTCAGTGCACTATGTTATATGGAAGGCATTGATAAGCTGGAAAGGCTTCAGAAAAAAAGCAGCGCAACTGAGTGGAGAGCTAGGGTGTGAAGTAAGAGAAAGAAAAAATAAATGAAACAAGCCCAGAGCAGCATTCCTTCGTTAGGCATAATGAGAACAAAGTAAGTGGTCTCAGCCTGTGATGTCAGGGAGACAGTGAACCTCTATGCTACTAAGAATGTAACTGGGAAGAACAGGATGGCACCAGTGATGGTTGTGGAGCAAGTAATAAAAAAACACCTGATGGTGAAAGTCAGAACTTCTCGAGTCATGGCACACCTACCACATTACCTTGGTATGTGACAAAAACTAGTCACTGGTCCCAGTTTCTGCCACCACCTAACCCAAGCTGAGGCAGGAGCCAGCGCTGGCCTCTTCCAAGTACCAAAACTGTGGCTGGCAGCTAATTCACAATATTTCCAAGCTCCATCAGACCTGACTTTTGGGTCCCATGAGTGCATATCCAGGTGGAGGCAGGCAGCCTTGTGGCACACGTGCCCAATGCCAACCTCCTTCCTGCCTTTTTCCAGCACAGGGTCCTCAGGCAGGAAACATGTTTAGAGCAAGAATTTCAGTAGAGGAGGACATGGAGCTGCAACTCTAATCAGTGAGTGGTTATTACATATTTCAGTATTGGATCCTATCTCTAGATTCTAAAGAAGAGGAGGGGAAAATAGACACCATTTTCCTTCCTCCACAAGGGCATGGTTAGGCACAGAGTCAGAAGGGGCTTAGATGCTCCTGCAGCTATGGACACCATTTCTGGCAACAGCTGTAGATCATGTGAGCAGAAGGTAAACCCTAAATTTTAATAAAACAGATCTAAATCTGTTACAGAGACAATAGATGAACTATGTATATATTTAATCTCTAACTGCTATAACTCTATAATATGAACACTCAGGATTTTACACATCAATATTTGCTATTATTTCATGTTTTGCGATTACGTCACGTTTGGTAGTAAAAGAAAAGCTGATTGTAATCAGAGACATCCAAGAGATGCACTGAGCATGGAGTTGGATGTGTTTTGAGCCTTAGGGAAAACACCAACATAAATTATAAAAGCAGTGGATAGGATGAGGACAGGAACACATGAGTTAAGTGAATTGCAAGTATGTGACCAGTCTTAAACCAGCAACATTTCAGCCTGAGCTGAAATAATCATGTGAAATTTTAGTACCATGTTTTCTCATACTAAAAAGGTGATGCTTTGTGTAAGCAGCTGTTAATGTCTGAAATCCCTTCTAAGCCATGAGAAATAATTAGATCAGTTGACTCAGATACAACAGTGCTATTATTCACTGACTGGACTTACTTGTGACACTGGAAAGGTCTGAATTTTTATAGGTTTATGGGGCTGAAAAAGAGACTGTCTCAGAAGATGCCACAGCCCTGAAAATTACAAGTAATGGGTCAGAATCTGGTGATAAAATGTAATGTGAGGATTTGATGATCAACTAGCACCCGCATCCTATTCCTTTAGGATTTTGCTTCCTGCGTACTTCCATCTGGCCTGAATGCAGCTCAGCAGGGAGCCCTAAATCCTGCTGGTTTTGTGTTTATAGCAGCATAACCCTTGATTCAGAGCCTTTGATAGCTCCCCTCTGGCTGCCACACACCGCACATGTGCAGGAGATACACACCAGCTGTGAAGTCAAGCTGGCAGGGACTAAAGGCTAATGAGACTTTGTGTAGCTCCCAATTCTCCCATCGGTGAAGTGCTCCAGCAGCTCCTGCCAGGTTCAGCTGTGTCTCACTGTGAAGCAGGCTTTTACTGCACTCACCTTCCCTTCCCTTCCAGTGTCCTCTGCCTCTTTTTCTGTGCCCAGCTCGGCGAGACAAGTGGCTGAAGGGTTTGGTGCACTTACACAGGGTGGGCTCTTTGGGGAACTGTGGTGTGGATGTGGCTTCTCATTCAAGAAGCTGGTAAATCACTGGTGTTTGGAAAACAGAAGGGTATACAAGATTGTTTTAGATACAACTGGGTTCTATCTTTTACCCTAAGGATCAAGTACAGGCAAGTGAACTTACGGAATTGCATTAAGTGGATATATTTTAAGGCAGTTTTTAAAAGGAATAAATTTTAAAGAACTTCTGAAATGGTAGCAACTCCCTCTAATTTCTTAGAATACTTGATTGAAAAATGTAATTATCTTCTAAAGAAGTTTGTAAGGGATTATCACTATAGGACTGAGTTTGGCAAACATATGCTATATCTCTACATAATCTCAGCTCAGAAATCTGTTTCATATTTTGCATGTGTTATTTATGGCTGATGGATGTTTTTTCACTTTCTCTGATAATGAATTATCTCCCTTATATTGAATAAATGGGCTTTGTAGTAAATCTGCTATGTAGTATTGTAGCCACTTCACATTTATCTAATGAAAGAAATTTTTTGTGATTCATTGTAAGGTGCTCTGGGAAGTTGGAATAAAACTGCTTTTCTTGGCAATAAGGACAATTGTACAATTCATATAGAAGTATAAATTTCAACCTGTAGGTGTAGGTGGTTGCTAATACCTGCCTGTCTGCTCATCATGTGTTTTGTAGGCATACAATAGAAATGACAGCTTTTCCCAGAGTCTGCTGGGTGCTAAAGAACAGAAAATAATGAAGTGTCTGTTGTGCATGCCAAAGAAAACTACAGGAATACTAGTAGCTGCAAGAAGAGGTGAAAGAGGCAGAAGTGACACACAAGTGTTGTCACTGTTATCATTTGCTTCTGATTAAAGACCAATTTGTCATGACCAATCATTTACTTGATGTTCAAACAAGTGGCTGTCAGAGAATGCTTCACAAGAACAGCAGCAATGACGTTTTGAAGATAAATGTATGTTCAACCCATCCTTCCACAGCTGCTGGAAAATTAATGTCAGTGCTAATGAAGAAAAAGTCTCTTGGGATAATAGGAAGCTGCAGAGTTAGAAATGTGGGGTTTGTTTACTCTCTGTAGAGAAAGATCTCTCAATGTTTTTTCTGTCACTGCAGTTTTTAAGATACTTGGATTTATAAGTCCCTAAGTTCTGAATACCACATACCTAAAATAACTCCCAATCATTAAGAGAAAAATTGTCATGTAAAAAAGAGCTGGAATCAATTTGCTCATGATTTATTCTACTACATGCACAAGACCTCAGTCTAGTTCAGTTTTCTTTCTAGGTAGGTTTTCATAACCTCCTGCAATGGTTGTCTACATAGTTTAAAGTCCATTGTCTTAGAATTGAAATGACTGATGGGAATGTATCATAAAAAGTCACTTAAAGCAACAATGATAAGCTCAAAAAAGCAATAATTGTAACTCATCAACACTGAATGGGGATTAAAAAGATAATTTCAGAATAGAAATTACTTAATGAATTATGTTCTTGGTGTAAGACTGGATGTTTGGGAAATACTTTGCATGATTGTTTTTTATCATAGTTCTAGATACAATTTTTTTTTTTTTTTAAAAAGAAGGAGCCTAAAATAAACTTCAAAAAATAGAGGGGTCTAAATTAACTTCCTAAATGATTTTCAGACACCTAGCTCCATGGCTTCTGTCTCATTTTATCAAAGCACTCTACAGCTCCCACTTACACTCTTTTATTTGTTCCCCGGAATGTAAAAGTTTCTGTGTCTTTCAATGTTTCAAAAATATGACTTCTTAAATTAGAATACTAAATATAGAGTTATGATTTCAGTCATAACTGGACATTAAATACTAAGAAAAACGGAAAGCTGGCTCAACTTCATATCCACACCCAGAAGTAATCCTTATATTAATTATTACAGAGGAGCATTTGAAGCTATATTGAGAGGGATTTATCATTTTTTGATAGCAAGTGTTCAAATACTCTTAACGCTTTACAACTATGAAGACACAGGATTTATTAATAAATGTTGGAAATGTGCAGAAATCATAAGGAATCTTCATAACTTCAGAACTGTTTCAAAAGTCATGGTATCAAATGAACTTCTCCAGAACTGAAATGTCTCCTGCTCAAACTATGAACTGGGTGGCTGCATAGAAAACACAAAACCTTTGTTAGTTGCTGTAATTAAAATAGCTGGGGTATTACAACAGAAGCATTTGTGTTTAGCAATGTTTTTCAAAGCTGTTAACTAAAAGCTTGCTGCAGTCTTCTGGCATAGACAGAAATGAGACTATTATGTCAGTATGTCAACTTCCATTTCAATTCTTGATCCTTTCATGGAAAATGCTAGTGCTTGCTGAATTCCTCAGCTAACTGCAAATAAGAATTCCATTTTCTAAATACTTATTTTTAAATTTACTGCTGTAAACACTGGACAAAGGTAGTCTTTTCAAGTGAACCAAGTGTTATCATATTCTAGCAAATACATTTTGAAATTTAACTGTATTGAACGACGAAATCGTACATTTGATTAAGAAAAGTTATAAAGTGAGATGGATTGAAGGATCTGCTGCCAGACTGGATGGTGGATGCTGGATTTGGGGCTCTGTCTGCCAGACAGCTCTGGCTGCAGTGGGAACAGCCCTAGGCAGAGAAGTCCTAGGACAAAGTGAGAAGAACCACCTGTTACCTCGAAATCTATAACCACCTGTGGAGAAGGACTGATGAGATGGGGGAAAACAGAGCTAACAGGGTTTTCCAAAACATCAGGGTATTTAGTACCCCTTGGCTTTTATATGAGAAGACATTTCTCCCCCATTCAGTTCTTCATATAACTGAACAAAGTATCTACTTCCCCTGCTCTGCTCCTATGAATAGCAAGTTATTTTTGTTAGCCTGAGCTGTTCCTTTACAAAAGTGGAAATAGCTTTTCATGTTAGTAAATATTTTTAGAGCAGGTCAAGTGAGGATCCAGTGACTTTATAAACATTTATTAGTGGTTTCTTATCTAGATCCACTCTTCCAGTATGCTTCCTATTTTTCTTACTTGCTTTCTAAAACCCACTTAGACATTCTGTTATCATCCTGATGTAACCGCCAGGTAATCTGCAGGAGGAGCAGCAAATTTTTGAGGAATGACTAAAGAGTACCAATTTCAAGTTGAAAAAAATCTTTTGTTTTCTAGGTTTTGACCATAACAAAGAATTCAGTGTATGAGATGAAAATGTGTAATGCTTTCAGAGGGCAACTGGATGTCACTCTTCATTGGCCTTTTCCAGGCTATTTTAGCATTGCACTGGTTGCAGCATGTGAAATGAATGATCCATGCACAAAGCACACTTTAGAGTATCATTTATATCTATGAGAAAATGAAGACAGAGGGAGGACTAGGAATTAACCTAGTAACTTAAATCCGTACTGAATTCAGTAAGGCAGTTTTAGAGTTACATCTGTTCAAGTGAGCCTGGAAGTGAATGAACTGACCATTTCTCATCCTTCTCTCTCTCTGTCTTGCAAAGTACAATACCCAGCTGCAGATGGCTGGCTAAATAAAGCACTTTTTTTTGTTTTTACTTCTTTGTTTGTGCATTTCATTTGCTACATGTGCTATATTTCTTAATTTACCATAATGATTTTGAAGATCACTTCCACCTAAACAAGGAGTACTTAGACTTCCCTGAGAGTCAGGACACATAATAAGGTAGGATTACTTCAATTTTGCTTAAATTTCCATAATTAAAGCTAGACCAAGTCAGGAAAAACCCAGAAAATTCCAGGCATTGAATTATTATCTCTGACACATAAATTAGAAATAATTTTGTTGAATTAGTGGTAGTTATGTCATTTTCATCATGTCTCAGATTCTGTAGGAGTGGACAATTTGGAATATGATTTATCAGCAGATATGACCCCTCATGAAGGTTTAATGACAGGGGTAAATTTAAGGAGTGGGTCCTTTTCCCTGAAAGTCATGTAAGAATGTGCCAAAATAGAAGGATAGAACAGACAATTCCAATGTAGAAAAAAATAAATAAACACCTGAAAGAAGCTGTGAAATTTAATATGAATGTCATTTTCAGACCTGTGTTGCATGAAAATGAAATTTTTCAAACATCTATCAAAGGTTCACCTTGAAAATACAGATCAGACACAAGTATTATTAGTCAATTCTGTTCTCATTTCATTGCTATTTTTCCTGTGAATGAGCCTAACAGATTGTCTCCTTGGTTTTGATTTTGTCTGAATAGATGCTAAATTCTCTGATCTCGGAAGAAAGCTTCAGAACTCCTGTCACAAGAAGATGAAAACATTGGAGAGACAGAAACGTGTGTTTCTGCTTTACTTTTTGTTCCCCCCATTTGATTATCTGGGACCTTGTGTCTAAAGAATAAATAGTATAGGGTAGCATGACACCATGTAAAATGAAAAATGGTGGCCAGTATTCATATTCACTATTAGAAGTATGAAATTATTTCATTGTGTGCTGAAGAAAAATGCTTTATCTACTACTTTAACTGTACCATTATGGTTCACAGTGCACCTTGCTATTAAAGCTGTTTGGTTCAGCCACAGCCATGAAAATTTTTGAGCAGAATCCCTTTTGAGCTTGTACCATCTTCCTTGTTGCTTCTGTCATTTCTTAGGTATTCACCTTCCACACCGGTGACTTGCTCCTGCTCCATAATGCTCCTGTTCTTCTCACCCAGGAAAGCTGCTGAGCATGGGAGATTCTTCTCTAATGGTCTCCAGATCCGTGCAGGGACCCTATGACAGCTGGAAGGATTTCTTCCTGCATTAGATGCCCTGGGCTTCAGGTCTCATGCAGTGTAGGACTCTGGTCTTGTCACTGCTGTGTGTTTCCATCCCCACCACAAGATTAAGGCTTTTGTGACTTCACCTTTGCGCTTTACTTATTATTCAGTGTTTGCTAAAACCTGGTATCCATTTTTTGCCTTCTATTTCTACCTTCAAATAGCTGGTTTAAAGAAAAACATAGAAGAGAAATTTATAGCATTGGAAAATAACTGCTGTGTGTGCTGCTGATTGTGCTGAGGTCAGGTTAGGGTAAGTACTCAGTATACTGAGTAATTCTGAAAAGATGACATCATGTAAAATATCTGCACTTCTCTGACCCTGCCACCGTTATTGCAGGTAAAGTTTTGGGACTGAAAAGTCATTACAGTCATGCTGAATAATCTTGCTAGAGGGCTGCCTTAGGCCTGTTCCATCTTGATTGTTTCTGATGTGTGTGTTAACAGAACTTTCTATTTTCTACACTGTCATGGATTACTTGTAAGACTTCTGCAGGTACAAACCTACAGTTACAAACCTAATTCCTTCATTTCAAGGTTGAATTAAGCATAAAAATGGCTCTTCATCAGAGCAAACATAACACAGAAATGTTTTATTAGTTTCCTGATCTGACACATTTAAGTTCCAGTTGGTGAACAAGTTCAACTTTGAGTGATGTTCCCCAAGTGTATTTCTGTCATTTATATGAGTGAAGGTCTTCTAAAGATGCCCAATTGGAAGCCTTTTAGATATTTAGCTACTTTAGCAACCATTTGGTAAATGTCAAAGGGTGAAGGCAGCAACCCGATCAGCAGGGCAGAGAGCCAACAGGGCAGAACAGAAAACAATGTAAAACTTGTAACCCTGAGTACCCTCTCCAGATAGACATTTTTCCCTTTGAAATGTCTGCATCAAATCCAGGAATTCCTTTGGTGTTTTGTATTCTACCAAAATGTGTAATGGCTTGTGGTGTTGACAACTGCAGTCAAAACTGCATTTAAAAGAAAAATATGAACAATTCTTCATACACAGGTCACACTCTGTATGTAAAAATATGGAACATTAAGTAAAGTTCAAAATACAAATATGTTTCACAAGTCAAACTTCTCTGTGTGGCTGGACACATCTGTTATGAATAAGAAGTTTCATAAATCATTTGAAGATAGGGAAAAAAAGAGCATTCTCAGTTCTCTCAGAAAATGCATTTAGTCTCTTTGCATTCAGTGAATGATCTAAATTTTCAAAATTCTTTGTCTTTATTGCTGCATTGATACATACAAAAAGCTACAGTGGTGCCTTGTGTTTGTTTGTCTCAAATCTCTGTTTAAGTCCTGGCATTTCTATTTAAAAGAAAAATTTGAACAAGAGGGAGGGCTAAGAATGAGACAAAACACTACAGAATTGACACAGAGGAGTGTTTCTGGCTTTCATTTCTTCTTCAGTGTCATTTTCTTATACCTTTTATTTTTAAGAAGTGGAAAACAAATTTGCCAACGAAAAGCCTGTCAACAGAAAGAGCTGGGGATTCAACAAGTTCTGATGAGGGCCACAGAGGGTACACAAAATCTCCTCTTCTTGCTTTTGCTTTGAGCAATTCTGCAGAATGTGACCTGGCCTGTGAAAAAGGTCTGGCCTTTCTGCAGGGCATCAGGCAGTATATCCATTCAGGCTGCTGACAGCACTGCAGGGGCTTCACAAGTGGTGTCCATAAACAGCATTGCTGATGTTCTCAGTCTGTTTGGTGAAAACAAGCCTATCTAAAAATGAGAATTTCTTCTTCCTGCTTATTCACTAGTTCATTCAATAAGTGTTAGAGAAATCATCCATCTCTTTCTAAAAGAACATCATTTCATTGACTCCTCCCATAACTGAGCAGAAGAATAAAGCCCTAACATATTTGGTTAAATTATGATGTGCTGTAGAATTCACAAACAATAACCCTACCTCGTAACAGTCTGTTTATCCTGGGATATTACTGACTTACTAAGATAATACTAAAATAAAAATCCTGGGTGGAATTCCTTGCTTGAAACTCACTTCTAAAAGTGAACTGATCTTTATCTTTTTAAATGTAGCTCTGTTAAAGAAACAATGGACAAAGAAGGAAACATTTGGAAAAGTTCATTATACCAAATATTGGCATAATAGAAATATTGATATGTTTTATTGTAACAATTCTGTGCATACAGCCCACAGAGTAGGCTTCAAAAGTTGCTAGCAATCACATTTTTTTCAGGCATGGAAACATCACTGTAGAGGTATTACCTGGATGTATTTATCCAGGCTCAACAGTTCACATGCTGTGCAGGACTCCAGTCTCATAGGACCTAAAAATAACATACACTTGGTGCAATCAGTACTGTCAAGAGATTTGTAAAAAGAAAGTCTCAGAGCTTGGTGACAAAACCAGGTACTTAGGGCAAAGCTGTTATAAAAATGGTGGAGGAGAAATTAGGAGGAATTTACTTGTTTACTTGGATGTTGAAGGCAAGCAATACTATACTCTGTCAGTCATGATTCCAAAGGATTAGCAGTCATCATTGAAACAATTCCTGAGTATCTCCAGGCTGCCTACAAAATGTGCAGTGAACTTCACATTCAGTATTTTCATATCTTCTTGTAGCTAGAAAGGATTTTAAAAAATGTATATTGATCCTGAACTAAATATTTCCAAAAGACATATTGTCTCAGAATAAATTCCACCTGGACTTTGACCATGTCATCAACCAGTCCACGTGTAGCCTTTGGCTGGAGGACAGAGATGGGTTCCAGAAAAAGGGTGAATGCAGTAAACTTTCAACACTGAACACCATTCAAAAGTTGTAAATATTTGAAAATATTTTATAACTGCTTCAAAATAAAACTTTTAAAATGTACTCTTTTTAGAGAAATGTGAAAATACAGAAAATTAGAAGGTGGCCTCTAAAGAAGCAATCAAAGCATACCAGTGTTATCTACAGGTAATTTAAAGGTAATTTTAAAGTACATGTTTTTATTTCCCAAAGTTCCTTAAATGACTTGATACATCTTGTTTGGGACTGGGATTTGTGTAATGCCAATAATGTGCTAGTTTATTTCTCAGCTGAAGAAACCAAAATTGGCAGCTAAAGGTGTTTTGCTCTGTAGCCACAGGCGCCTTTAATCAAAGATGTATCAAAATGTTTCTCAGCTTCCTGAGTGCACAACAGAGAATGGAAACATCTATTATTCTGAAGACAGCAGTGAAGGTACAGTAGCAACATTTGAAAATTTTAGGAAGAGAGCTACACTGCATTGTTTGAATTCTCACATGTGAGTTCTTGGGCACCAATTAATTTACTAATGAATAGAAAATTAAGGTGACTACCTGTCCCTACTAATTATGTACTGCATTTTCAATTGCCCATATTGAAGAAATACAAAAATAAGATATTATAGACTGTGAAATAAATTTTTCCACCTCAAAGAGATGCAGAATTCTGGCACTATAATTATATTAAATTTTAACTCAGATACTTAATATTTGAATACTTCTTCCCATTACAGTTTTTTACACCAAGAATCAGTCCTGTGAAAACTGTACTTAGAAAGAGCCAACTGTTTTTTTAACATTTTGATGATAGAAAAAAGAGTTTCTAGACCTTGAATGTAAGAATAGAGATAACTATTAACTTCAATAAAAGACAAGTCACATGGTTCTCATTACTAGAGTGAAAGAGCCATTAATCTTACATTTACGTTCTGCAGTGTTTGCAAAATAGAAAAGAAGGGAGCTTTATCATATCTCTTCATAGGAATTTGGCGAGGTTAGATTCCTCAGCAGTGTCTGGGAACTGGCAGAAATCAGGCATGTGGTCAATGTCAGGCCTGTGTTAACCAGGACTTTGATCAAAGTGCTGTTACTGCAGAGCAGAACTCTGTCAGTTCTAGACCAGTAGAGCTGCTTGGAAAGTGAGCGGGAAGGTAATGTTATAAAGCCAATAATTAACAAGGATTTTTTTTGAGGCATAGCCAATCAGCTGCTAAATTAATTGGGACCACTGATGGTTGCTAACTACTGCCCTAATTATAAGGAGCATTGTAGCATTTCCTAGCTGTGTGTGGCTGGTGAGATCAGGAAGAGGAAGGAGGCATGATCCAATACTAACACCCATACAAAAATCAGAGCCACACATGCACACACACTCTGGCTTTTCTATTTCGTTACTACTGTTCCATGATCACTGGTCATTTAATAGACACTGAGAAAACACTCTGAAAGCCCTTCAGACTATGGAAATAGACACCTGTGAAAGACAATATAGAAATTTAATATGAAATTGAGCTAGTTTCATTCACTCCTCTGCCCCCTTCACTGCCATCCCCAGATCAGAACTGCTTAAGCTTTTACCTGTTTTGGGAAGAAGAATTGAAAAAATAAGGTGTGTTTTGTTTAGAAGTCTCATTGCTATTTATAGCCACTCATCACTGGAGTATTTAAAATAATATAAATGTTCTTTTCCCTTCAGCTAGCACATAAGAGCTTCAAGAAATTTCCTCCAGTTACCATTGTCAGGCTCGGTGGGAGTCTGAGTTGCTGAGCAACCATTTTTCTTATTTGATGTAATTCATCTTTTAACTAATAGAAAGCACTACTGATGGATTGACCAGAGAAGAAAAAGCAAAAGAGCAGAAATTACTAGATACTGACTTGAGCATCTAAAATATTAACCAATTTTGACAAAAGAGCAGAAATTACTAGATACTGACTTGAGCATCTAAAATATTAACCAATTTTGACATATAAGTAAAGAAAATTCATGAGCAAAAAAACCTCCTCCTCATGAATTTACCTTAAATCTTACCTGCCTTTGAAAACAGTGTGTTCTGTCAGTGTGCTTGTGAAGCTTTTCTGCCTTGTGGAGTCAGAACACTGCCTGACAAACAAACCATAATGGGGTAAATCATGTAGGCATTTACAGATGTTGAACTTGCATACGAGTTGTTAGTAAATGCAGAATATTACTGATATTTACTAATTATATTACAAATGCTTTTAGAGGCCTCCTCAAACTCTGGCAAGGGACCGTCAAGGAGAGGAATGAGGAAACTCCAATGCTATGGGATCTCTGCTTTGGATCAATTCCAGGTATTTGCAGGGGCAAACTGAGCATTTGCCCAGAGAAATTAGCTGCTGTAGTCCTCCTGACTGCTCTGCCTTCTTGAAACTATGGGAAATCATGAGGCTGGAGGATCATGGATTTTGGGGTATTTGCACTGTGATGGATAACCTTCTCGTCCAAGGCATTCACAAAAGCTATGACTTTGCAAAAAGGGAAAAACTATTTTGATAGGGTCCTGCTCTGGGAAAAACTATACCAAGAATGAAATGCTAAAAATTAATGTATCAAGAAAGCTTTTTTTGTTGTTGTTTATTCAGCATATGTGCCCTGTTGAGCTGAATCCATGACCCTGCCTCCCAGAGACACATAAATTTATACAGCCACCAACAGTTTGCTGTTTTTCTGTCAGCCAGTTCCCAGGGTGGGACACAACCTTAATACAGGGCACAGATTTGGATCTCAGCTCTGTGGGCTGATGTAGCCCCTTTGGGCATGCACAAGGGAGAGAAGATTTAGTTTTGCAAGATCCCAAGACCATCTATCTTTAGTTGCTGAGTCACGGTTGTTGTCACACAACTTAATCATTGACTGTGAGCGATGACTTACATGTGGAAACGCGGAATCAGCTTCTAAAGAAGGTATTCTGGTGTAGTGATGGCAATTTAAGCTTTCATTGTACTCAGTGGTGGCCAGAACAAGTCACACACCGTCACATATGGAAGGCAATTTACAAACCGTGGTAGTTCTTCTGTTGGTGTAGCAGCTCAATAAATGCTTCTGGCCTTTACTGTTCCTCTCTGTGTGTGTATGTACAGAAATTGTTAATAGTCACTGAACAACCATCTGAAGAGATGTTCTGGATTTTTAATAGGGTTGTTATTCTATCCAAAATAGTTTAATTTGTATTTCTGGTGGCAATCCATCAATTCACATTCATTTCCTCTGAGGGCAAGGGAATTTTCAATCAGCTTTTTTTTTTTTTTTTTAATTTTCTGATTGCTAGCACAGAAAAGAACTTCAGGGGGGGTTTTTTGTTTGTTTGTTTTTGTTTTTTAAACTAAACACAAGCCATTTTAGATAAAAATTTTGCACGTAGAAATTTGTGGTTTCTAGTGAGTGTAAATTACCAGAATAAGAGTAAAGGAGGACTGTTCCATGAGCTTTATCACCTAGGATTTTTTACTGGGAACAGAGGCTGAGGCTAAGAAATTATAAAATATATTTTTTTCTGAAAAATGGATTAAGATATTTGATCATTTGGTTATCCATATTTATCAGATTAATTTAGCTATTAGAAGCCAGGCTTCAGGACAGACATGAAAGTTGCTGAAAGGGATATTTTTTCTTATGTGTGTTTAGCAGTTGTTACTTGGATAACTTGTGCTAAGTCATAACTGCTTTACTTATTATCACTGAGGACTTAATCTTGAAACTGTTATATGGAATTAGAGCAGCATGAATTGAATTTTAATTTTTACTTGCCAAGGTAGTAAGCAGGAATGGAAATCAGCTTGTCATATAGACACAGAAATTGTGGGGAAATCCACTTACTCAACAAATAGTAATTATTAAGAAAGCAAAGAGCTTACTCCTGTCACCTGTGGTGACACATATTTTTCATGGAATTAAGTATGTGGGCTAAAGAGGAAAAATGCACAACTTCTCTAATAGCTAAAAATATCATGTCCTTAACATATACAAAAATACCATGACACTGAAGAGAACATTCATCTTAAGGCCAAGGAAACCATGTTCATCATTCACATCCCTCCTAAGGAAGCTCTGCTGTAATTGCAGTTCACACTGAAGTCAAGCCCAAAATAGTACCAACAATGGAAGTGGACACCAGTGTCACTTTTTCCCTTGAGCATACAAAGGATCTGAATGCCACATGAAGCAGGGCACTGAAAATGTAAACTATAACCATGGGATTTTGCGAGCTTTCATCTATTCTTGTTCAGCTCTTGGCAAAGCTTTAAAGAAAGGTTAACTTATATCTGCATTTATGTGTGGGTAAATAGGAAAAATGTGCAGTGATGTTGATAGCATAATTTGAAATAAAGCGCATCTTATCAGTAAAATGCCCTTGTTTTTGCTTATTTTGGAGTGGCAAAGGTACAGGGACTTCCTGCTGGTGCTTTAATCTTTTCCAATAGCCAGTATGGAGTCCTGTTTGAAAAGGGCTAAACACCTGCTAAAGAGTTGTGTATGCACATTTCTATCATCATGCATTGCAGTATCTATTCACTGTACAGAACCCATAGGTAAGAAAGTTCAGCTTTAAAGGAAAATGTGATGTGATCCACAGGAATTTAATGGTCAAAAGCACTTCTCAGATCATCCTTTCTTGGGACAGCAAAACTATAAACAGTCCCCAAGAGTTCTTGAATGTATTGTTGGAAGCTCCTTCCCTGGATGTGTTCTTACAGCTGCCCTGAGAGCAAACTGTAGCCTACAATCCATCAAACCATTCTCTTTATTCTCCAAATATTACTATGCTAAGAATTATTGGTACCCCAGTGGTACCAATGAATGAAACTGAAATTTCAGGGGCACTTGAAAGTGTATTTTCTTTCTGATGTAGACTCTCAGGTCTTGGAAAACAGAGATGATACTGAAGAGTCACAAGCAACTGAGTGTTATGGAAGTAGTCTATGAGCCAGTACAGGTTTTCATTTGTCCTTCAGCCTTATCTCAAATATACTTTGATGCCAGCAAGACAGCAGAAGGATACTGAGGTTAGGAATATCCCACATAGATGGAAATTTGTTGTGTGTGTGGTCCCCCCACCAAGCAAACAGCAACAGGCTGGAGAAAGCACAAGTGCATTAGTGCTGAGAACTAATCTGAATTAGGTAACAAAAAGGAATTTCTAACATCTAAAGTTGAACTGATGTTTTATGATGCATGATGAAAGTTGGAGAACTATAAAGGAACTTGTGTTTTACTAAAAAGTGTGTTGCCCAAGAAAACAATAGATTGTCAAAATGCTCATGTGGATTTAAACCATGTTTTTACTGGATAGTATCAAGGAATAAAAAGGTCTCCAAGCAGAAACCACACTTTTCATAATAAATGTAAATTCCCAAGAAAGATTCATTTAAGAATATTAATAACTGAAAACCCCTTTAATTACAAAAGTATCCCACTAATAAAACAGTTACCTTGAAAATCAGAAAAGAAAGATGGGTATCTGATATAAATTTTCTCATGTGTATTTTAAAAGCTCTTGTGAAAGCAGGGAGTGCTAAAGGAGAAATATCTTTAAAAGTCTTGTTAAAGAATAATATTTTCATTTAAATAAAAAGGAAAAAGGTTTTGTTTTGAATTTTGAATGTGTTCCTTTCTCACACTGAAAAGTTTGGCCAGCATGGGAATCACCTACAGAAATGCCTGCTTAAAAATAATGTTACCAACATTAAAATATTTCAATAAGAATAAATTTTATTAACTACTTTAAATTCATGTAAAGTTTGGCTTTTCATTAAGTCTGTAGAGCAGAAAAATTTGTAGTCAATAAATCTCAGCTTGTGTCATTTTTTATTATTGAATGAGTAGACAGTGGCTTTAAACCAGTAGAAACTAAATATATAACTAGGCAATGCATTTCTTAGCTGTTTGAGGCCTTCTTGCACATTTCCATGACACAATGTCTGCAAGTACAATGGCATAATGCCCACTGGGGAAAAGACTGGAATGCTATTTGTTCCCAAAACTGCATTTCCTTGTAAGGGAAAAAGCTCCAACTTGGCAACCAGTTTCCAACCTTTCACTGCATTTTCAGATAAAATCAAGGTTGTCTTTTTCTTTTTTTTTTTTGTGTCAGAGGATTAGGGAAGGAGAAGTAAACGTCTTTCTGTGTCTGGTAATACTGAACACAAAGGAGATTCTTCCTTCCACGAATCTGAAGAAGTTCATTCCTAATGGTTAATAAACAAGCCATGTCAAGAGTTATTTCTTAATTTATATAAAGATTCATATAAAATTTATTTAAACCTATCAATTACTTCAAGGCCTCCTAATAAAATGCTTCCTGAAGCTGCATTAGTACAGTGTAACACAGAGCTTCAATGATAAGAGAAAGCATACAGACTACTGCTGGGTGCTGCTCTATAAATGTTTACAGGATAATAAACACCAGACTTAATTGCATGGTCTGACAAAATATTTATTAAATTCACTGCAGCTGACTAGTATTGCTTCCAGCAATTCCAGAAATGGCCTTGTAGGAAAGAGCTGAAAAATTTTATACTATGTTGATTGATACTGCCTCTGAATTTAGATCCAAAGTAACTCTTCAAGCATTTGTTAAATGCTTGACATTGTGCTCCTTGCAGGAGCTATTCCTAAGGCCTAGGATAAAGCCAGAACATAACATGAAACATCATCTAGTTTGTTTGTAGGTCAGGATTTTCAGTAACGTTACTTGAGCAAAAAATAATTTAGCTAGACTTCTTTTAAAACAGCCTCCCCCTTTCCATAACTCCTCTTTTTATGGCAAAGGGAAGATTTTAGAGATGGATAAGATTCCAGTGAAGAGGAAAGAAAAATGATGAAAATGGTTCATGTTTTAAGAACAATGGCAGGTCCAAAAAAAAAAAAAACAGAAGCAGGGGGAGATTAACCCAAGGGAGCAGTTCTATGAACCAGAACTGAAAACCAATAAAAAAAAAATCTGTGATTGGAAGGCTGGAAAATAAATTTAGGAGAAAGGGTTCTGACCATTAATTAAAAGGTAAGGTCTGAGCTGTCAGAGACGTGCATTATGATATTCCTGTGAAGCAAGAAAATAAGCCACTGGGCTCACACCTCACCTCCTGCCTCAAGTGTTACCCTTGCTGTACACTCTTTCCTCCTGTGTAGGCATGCAAAATCTTCAGACTTTGTAAGTCAGCTAAATGGTCTCCATTTTTGCAGGAAGAGAAGACATTCAACATATGACTGAGCTGAAATAAGAATCAGCCAGACACAGAAGCCTGTAAAAAGCTGGTTCTTCCTTAGATTTACCTGTTATTATTGTGAAAAGCTGGCCTGAGTCCTCTCCTGGGCTCACCTTGGGCAGTGTAGTGCTGCAGTGGGCTGCAGAGGGTGTGTATTGTACATCTGAAGTTAATCTGTACAGAGTGGGAAGCTTTCTGTGGAAATTACGAGTGTGCATGATGTTTCAGAGCTGCTTCGATATCTGCCTGTACACTACCACACAGAATCTATCCTCATGAAGCAAGCAAATAGAAAGCTCTCAAACATCTCAAGGTCTACAAACGCTCAGTCCTATACCTTACATGTCCTTAGTTTACAGCTGCATGATATAAAAATAGCCCTTGAAAAGTCTGCCTAATGAATTGGTTCAGTGAACAAGCACTTTACAAAGGGGCATACAAAACTTTTATCATCCATTTTTTCCTAATAAAGGAAAAACAAATCTTTAGGAAACATCTGGCTTCCCAGAATCTGTAGGAAGTCTATGGTTAACTCCCTCTACAGCAGCATAAGAGGTATTTGTTAGATTGAATAGCAGTATGTTAACAAAGCAGTAGACATCATCTTGCTCAGGGAAATTGCACTGGCAGATAAGACACTCATGAAAAACGGACATGTTTATTCAGTGTGCCTAAAGCTGCTGCAGATGGGAAAATAGGGTGTTAAATAAGTGTGATGACACTGAGCAGTGTGAGCTGATACTGAGTACAGCACAGCTGAACCCCAACATAACAAACAGCCCAAGTTACCTCCTCTGTTTACAGCTAAGCCTTTGCAAAGACAACATCTGAACTCAGCCCGACGCAATTACACATAATTAATACAAAATTAAGAAGGGGGGGGGGGTGGAGAAGAAGGGGTGGGATGCTGAAAAAGGGCATTTTCTCATTTTCATCCAGAAAGTGACACCAGAAAAGCTCTGACTTTAAATTGCATTTCAGAAGCTTGAGAGAACGCCGACTTTTTGGCAAGGCAGACTTTTTTAACAGCTGAACCATGGAAGAAGTTCCAAAAGGCATTTCACAGCTGGAAGTCTAACTACATCTGTTCGATTCCAGCCAGACTTCAGGAAGAATCCGGTTTTAAGATGTTTGCTGCCATCTAGTGCCTTTATTTCTGTCTTCAACCCTTGGAAAAATGGCCGTCATCATCCACAAATAACTTCAGAGGATAAAGTGGGTACCAGTACACTATTCTTCAGCTACCACTGCACAGAAACACAAAATAAATTATGCTTTCCATAATTCAGGGCTCGCTTGGTGTAGAATCAGGATGGAAGGTCGTTTTAAGTGGTAACAGCAAGGCCCTTCTAATGAGTCGTGGTTTATTTCAGCACAGAAATATAATTTCATGTGCCGTGGAAAGGGGTATTAGAACTTATGGTTCATTTTCAATTTTTAATGTGGCTATGGGAAAAAACCTCCTATAAACAAACACCTAAAACCAATGCCTATCAGCTGAATTGAAATGAGGGTGTCTTGCCACAAAATATTGTTTCAATGCCACCCCCTATCATTGCTATTTTAGTCATAAACTTGCCATACAGCTGAAATTTATGGTACAGGTAATATTTCACCTAAAGAGCAATAATAATTTTCCAGTTATGTAATAAAATATTTTGTAAAAGCATTGTCAGATAGGTTCCTTGCTACAAATGGCACATGTATTCATGACTTTGTCCAATGTTTGCACCACTTAGGAACACATCCTTTAAAACAGTTTATATTCTCCAGAAATACTTTCATTTGTACTGACTCTGGGGAAATGCAAACATCTTAGTAAGAGCTGATAGACTACTCTCAAGGTATTTATTAGCTTAGAAATCAATGATCAGGAGTTTGTGAACAGGGGGAAATTAGATCTGTATGTAAGCATGTAGCTTTTTTAGCACTCAAGTCAAATAAGGCAAATAGTGACTCTAAACTCAAATGGTTTGTGTGTGCACATCAGTTTTGCCTCTCTGGGGCCAGTTTTGCAAAGCCAACATAACTCACCACATCCAGCATAAGGGCTCTGTAAGTTCAGCATCCAGGACAAAAAGGTGGGCATGTTGTCAAACCTTCTCTTCTTCCTGGCCACTTCTCCTGATTTCCTGCTGTCAAGGGCTTCCATTTACCCTCACGCACTCCTGAATCTCATGCTTCTATCCCTTACTGTTAATTTTTCCCATTTTTCAGCCTCATCTCATTCATCACTGTGCAGCAAAGCAAGAATTTTCCCTACACTGCAGTGTGAGGCAGTCCCGAGCTTTCTTTTCTCTTCCAAACCTGCTGCTCATGGTCGACTTGAGAAAAAACTAAGTACAGTAAGGTGGGGAAAATTTGGCCCCATCCTTGCTGTTCCAGACTGCAGTGTGCTGTCTCTGACTGCTGAGTGAGCACAAGCTACCCAGTCCCACCATGGACCTTTGGGGGGATGGAAGATCCCCTGACAGTTTTCCCTGTGTTCCCCTGGTTCAGTATTTGGCAGCTACCAAGTCTTTTCTGAACATGTATCAACAGCCATTTCTGGAGAGTGAAAAAAGTCAAATGTGTGGAAGAGAACACTTTCAAACTCTGGACATATATTTGTCTTGGGTCTCTACTTCAGAGGATACAGTTGACACATTTAGTGAAATAATACACAACCACTGGTTTTGTTAGGTGAAAGAAATATATCTGACCTCATTTTTAGGAGCATTGGACTGTCTTTGCACATGTGAGTCCTATGAATATAATTTTACAGTTACTGCAACAGTAAAAATTCAGTAACAGCTTTCCTGTTACACTGTAAGATCAGAATCTATGGCTGTAATTTATAATTCAACTTTTTAAAAGAAGTGAATTAGAATTCCTGAATCTTTCAAAGCCTTGAGGATTTTTATTTAAAAGTCTTACTATGGCAGCTCTTAAATCTAATCTGAAAACACATCAGACATGTGTAAATTTAGCAATACATGTTATCACTATCAACAGTGCAAAGGTGTAAAATACTTGGGCTAAGAACCTTTCTGTAAGTATTTTTAGTATCTAATAAAATGATTGATAATACAAGACAGGAAGGTTTTCTGAAGAATAACTGAAATAATCTCTGCTTATATTGGGTGTTTATGAAGTGAGCACAAGAGTCTCTCTCTACCATGGTGCCCAAGTATGTATGTAATTATAATAAACATAAGAAATCAGAATTGAGCCTTCAAGGATCAGTCTGGGACGTAAAGTGCTTGAAAAGGATGGTATTCAAAAAGAATGTTTGCAAGAGGAAAATAACTGTCCCCAGGTGTCTATTTGTGACACAGGATGGTGTCCATGGACCCCAGAGTGCTGTGGTTAATGGGTGCTACTACTTCAGCATTGCTCTTCAACTGAGACAGTCAACAAATGTAATAAGGTGTGCAGTCACATTACTTTATACAGAAGAGCCATGCAAACAATTCTGTTGACCGTATTAGACTCACATAGCTAGGGCAAACTGAGCAATAAAAGCAATCTTGCTGAATAGGAGTAATTTGTCCTAAATCAAATGATCGCTGTTACATTGCATTATTAATGCAATTAGTGTCTGTTCTTACTTAGTTCATGCTAATGTGGATTTACAATTAGAGATTAATTGTTCATATTATGGATTTCTATTTTTGCAAGTCAAAGCTGTTCTAGAGCAATGACACATGCAGAAATACAAATCACATTAATTGGCATTCATTTGCCAATGATAAGGGTTTTTAAAATGGTAGTCCTTTTCCATGCACTTAACTGATCAGCTAACTGATCAGGTAACAATTTATGCACAAACTTTATGGTTTGGTTAAGGTCATTAACTATGGAGAGTAATATTCACAAATGTAGTTGTAGCCTAATTTCCCCTTAAGAAGCGCTTCTAAGGCTTGCACATGCTTCATGTATGCTTCTGAAGCTTTGTTGCCCATGGCTTTGGGAAATGTTTTAGCTTGTCAATTTAACCTCAAAATTTTGAGAGAATACCCTTGCACTGGGCCAGCCCTGGTAGCCCATGGATTTTATCTTACACAATATGCTACTGAGAGAATGAGAATACCCTTTATTAGTACTCCTATTCAAGCTCATTTGAAACATTTGGAATAATATTGCATTTTTGGGTCAGTCTTTCCTACTGAGATCTGTACAGCTTCTATTTGTGCCTCACCTAGAGTTTTGAACGAGGGCCTGGAGTGCTAGGTATATGCTATATATATCTAAACCTATCCTTGCAGATTTGGGTTAGAGCAGGCTTTGCTTTAAGTTGGTCAGGAACTTTGCTGCTTCACAGAGTGTGTGCAGATAAAAGTCATGTGGATGATAACAGTACTTCAAAACCATAGCCAGAGCAGATTCTGTAAACTTCTGTCAAGTCTGTCAAGATTAGGCATCGCTGTACACGGAATCATTGTGGTGAGGACACACCCATGGGAGAGGGTAATATTTTGGGGAAAGTAAGCAGATCCAGATGGTCCCATTAAAGGTCAGGTTCTACAGTTTTTCTTGATTTATAAACAAGAAAAAGATGAAGTACAGGTTTTGAGAGCATTTCTAGTGTAACTACGAGCTAAATACTGTCTGTTCTGATTCTCAAGTGTCTGCTCCTAATCAGATATGAGCACCAACATGCCCCTTTTTGTTAGGATCTCTGCTAGTGTGTTTAGAAAGTCTTCTGAAAAAAGATCTTTGAAAGTACAGGTACTTCTTCCTAGGATGAGATTCATACTTAAATGCTGGGGAAAAGGGTCTCTCAATTCCAAAACCTACCACAATTTGTTATCAATAACCAACTTCATATTTTTGCTTTCAATTTCTGCGGCAGATCATTTGCAGAGAGAGAAGTAATTTTAAATCTTTCCCTGAAAGGCTCTGCTATTACACTAGCTGGTCATAATACTACAAAACTGCCAATCCAAAAGGTAGAGGGAGATTGAAGATCATAACTTGAACGTTCAAGGCATTTGAGGGGCTCCTTTATCCTTTCTCTCTTTCCCATGAGAACAAGTACTTATTTTCATCTCTGACCTCCTTCTTTCTTCTGTCTTTATGTATACTTCTTTCTCTGCACACAACCCACCCCCAGCCCTTTTTCCTTATTTGACTGATCTCATTTACCAGATTGCTGCATATTTGACCTGCAAGTGTTTGAATTGATTGAGGTTTGTCAGCTTTGCAGTGGTAAGTCAGGTACTTCACATCTGGAAGAGAATGAAAAAATGTGGGAGGGATATTGCTCTCTCTGTACTATTTATACAACCCTTAGTTCACCCGGCAACTTCTCTAAAAAATGCCTTCTTGACTGAAAAATGCATAGATAAGAGAGTGCTGGGATGATTCCCTCCATTAAACACAATTTATCAGAGTATGTATATATATTTTCTTTGTTATTGTTGTATTGTTGTTGTTGTTTGTTATCAGATCAGCTCTCATGGTAATTTGTTGGAAGCCTGAAACCAAATTACTTTAGTCTGTTGAAAACACCACCCTAAACTTTTTTGAATCTAACCAGGTGTTTGTTTTGAGCTGTTCTGGATGTGCAGATTCTCTCATTTGTATTTAGGAAAGCACTTGGTGTAATTTCTTAGACCTTTGCACTAGAGATATGTTGGGGTCCCTCCCCCACCATGTAGCCCTGGGAGAGGGGCCCTGAGGGCGCAGACACGGGGTTTCCCTGCCCCTGCTCAGCCTCGTTCCCATTGGTTGGTTTGTGTTCCCTGCGCGGGCAGAAGGACCCTTGGTCCCGTGACTGGAACAGTTCCTGGGCAGAGCCCCGGCCATGCGGCTGGAGAAATAAACATCTCTGAAACATCTAGCAAGAATCTGTCTGTCCATATATATTTCCTTTCCACGGGACTCCTGGTTTGATATATGCGTGTTGCAGGATCCCCACTGCAACAGAGATACACAATGGCAAAAATGTAACTAACTCACACATAAAAAAAGCGACTTAGAGTCACTCTGTGCCTTAAACAAGGCTATTTCAGTAAAATAGCCTGCATCATTAAGTGTTTGGGAAAACTTACTGCTTCAAAAATCACTCTTGAAAAACAGTAAGCAGGGGATTACTTCCAGAAAGCACCTGCTAGTACTTTTGTGAAGAGGAGAACTCTAACCCATTTCAGAATAGGACTCACTGAGGTGATAATCGTTCACCTCAAGCATCTTGATTATTGTGGAAAGTGTTTCAAGCAGCAAAAGAGATACCCTGGAGAAGAAAATCCATTGCAAGCTGGGGATCACAGCCGTGCAGCAGCCATATGCCCAGGTACAGAGACAGTCACAGCCTGCTTTTGTGGCTGTGGTGCAGGTGGATTCACAGACCCATCTTCTGGTGCAGGTTTCTAACCAAGAGGCAGCTTTCTGACAGTAGCTCCTCTGGCTGGATCAGGGTGGCAGAGGGCATTGGAAAGAGGCAGCTAGGTATAGCTACTGCCTTTACACTTTGGAAACCAAACAAAAGAGTCATCTGAAATACCATGAAGTCTTACAATTAGATATAAAATGGTGACTGTATTTTGGATTCCTGATGATGGAAGCAAAAACATTTTCTCTGAGCACTGGAGGGCACTGCAGCACTGAGGAAAAAGTATGCTTCAAAAGGACATTCCAGAAAATAAAGACTGTTTGCAGAAATGAGGAGGGGCTGGGGGGATCTGAAGGTAGCTGAGCACCAATCATTCATTACCGATCTGGCACGCTCCGTTTCCTTTCAGCTGGAAGTGTTACAACTTCATATAGCCCTGCAAAGGGCTGGGCAAACCTCTACATAGGCAGGCTCTGTGGACTCAGATATGTGCCTAACGTTCCCTTTTAAAGTATGCCCATTTTCCTTCAGTACTTGAATTGATTTTTAAAATGTGTTACAGAATGTCTGAGATGTTATTGAACGAAATATACAGTTAACTCTGCCCACCCAAAATACCCAGCCAGGTAGACAAGAGCAGCGTTCTCAGTTTTGGACTTTCAGTGTGTTAATCAATCTGTCCACAATATAAACCCCAATTAGGTCATTCTTTGATTAGCTCAAAAATGTTTTCCTAAGCTCCAGGATCAGGTGTCACACTACATTTTTATTACTTCTCCAGACAAGTCTTTCAGCTCTTTATGAGCAGCTCCATCTGTCTGCATTTAGGGGAAGGAGAGAATCTCATTAGGAAGTGATGGTTCTGTCCTATTTAAGAAAGCCAACAAAGATACAGAAAACAAAAAAATATTCTTTCTAGTAGGAAAAGGGTTGATTAAGGGCATATTTAAGATTATTTTAAGAGAAATTCTTGCCCTTAATCTCAAAAGCAAATCAGACACACAGTGCATAGGTGTGATGAATCTAAACAGTCAGAGCATGTATCAAAAATGTAGTTCCTTACTGTTTTGCTTTTCCTCCCACTCTCATCATTTACACTCCTTTTCAACTCCAGTTGACAATTATCTTCCACTCCATTATTTTGATACATTGACATTCTGTAACTTGGTCTGTAAGTCTTGGTAGCATCTTAATTCTCTCACATTATGGTTCTGTCCTTTCATCCTCCATTTTGTTGGAAGACCTCCCGATCCTTGTGCTTGCCAGTCTCCTACTCCATGTCTCACCTTCCATTCCTGATCCTTCTGGCACATCTCAAGCCACTTTGTTTGGTTTAATTTTTGATTACCTCCTCTCTTTCAGACACACTCTTTGCTATAGGTTTCCCCACGGTCAGAACCTTCTTCCTGTGAGTTTAGGAGATGCCTGGCTGCAGTCCCTTCCTTAGTAGCTCTGCTGAGGTCTCTCATCTGTTAATAAGGAAGAGAAGGTTGACAGCAAGAGAAGTAATCATCGTGAGAGGAGTTAGGCTGTGGTGCGAAACAGGCAGATAGATCTCCCAGGGTTTCTGAGAAGTTGCTCCCACACTCCAATTTCACCCAAAGTAGCAAGACCAGTTTTTACCTCCCAGGTTGCAACAACCTCAGGGCATGCACATCACCGATTCCTAGGTCTCTGTCTCAGGGTGCAAGCAATGATTTTACTGAGCAAAATGCTTTTCCACCTTGTGAAGATAAAAAGATGGCAAATACAATTATTTAGAGCAGGCAGTGTTAGATTCCAGAGCCTGGAATGAGGTATCAGGAAAGAAATGCATTTGTCTTATAAGCCTGTGATCTTCACGCCCATCCATGCTGGGCTAGGCACCAAGTTAAGAAAGTAGAGTTAGGTGTGTTTTAAGCTGGTAACAAAGACCAAACCAAGGTCTTTCTCTGGCTATAAATCCCATTCTGTACCAGGTTTCAGCAATATAAGCTGGTAAGACAGAACTGAACATGAAAAGAAAGAAAAATGGCTATTTTGATTCAGTTATATTTATATCAATGTGAATTAAAAATTTGTATTTTAAGCTGCATAGAGTTTTTTATCAGTATAAATAAAGCTTTCAAAAATATCAGCAGGAATTCTCTATTTGAACATCATCCAGGGTTTAGCATCTCTGTTTCTTACAGTTGGTTACTTTTATTATAGAATTAGGTATCTTTCCAGCCAATAATTAATTAAAAAAATAAAAAGTACCCAAGCTTATAAATGGAAGTAAAAATGGATTTCTTGCTGTCTGTCTACTAATGTCTGTGCTAATCAGTGGTGAGAGGAGAGAAACTGGAGAAAAAGCCAGAGCTATTTTTGTGCTTGGCACCACCAATTCTGCCTTGTGATAACATTATGCTGGAACCGTTCATTCACTCATTGCCCAGTCAAACTTGTTTAGATTAAAAAGGTCAATTAAAAGTGCAAAATAAAGATTTCCTTGTTCTGAAGTGAAGAGATGTAGCAGCTGGAAAATATAAAGTTCTGCTCACACAAAACACAGCTTTCAAGAAGATGGCAAATCCGTACCTTGTACTACAAGCTGAAGAATTTATTCTGACATAATTTTGATATAAAATAAAGCAGCTTTTCGTGCTCTAGCTTGTTTAACTGTTCTTTTAAAAAATACCCATGCCACCCTTCTTCATACTAGGGTGAATAACCTACTGCTGCAAGGGATGGAAAGAGCAGGAGATCTGTCCTTCAGGATGGTGCTGCTCCTCACATGCATGTAAGCATGACAGGAGAGGGAGAAGGCTGTGCCTTGCTTCCACCCCTGAAATATGTTGTGGTAAATACAATTTGACAGTGCAAGTTTCCCCTTTAGAGCAAGACAGATCTAAGGATTATAGATGGTGCTGTGGACCGTTTTTTTGTAGGTAGCTGCTCAATTTTTATGACATGGGCTCATTTCCTGCCTGGGAGAATGTCATGTCTGTACCACAAGGCAGTTCTCCCTCTGTCACGTATGTAAGGTAGCTCCAAATTGTCTGGTTGTCTGTGCTGGTGAGTACAAATGCTCAGGTAGGGTGTTTGTCATCTCTTTAGTCTCCTTGACGGGTCAGGTTAATCAATTCTTTCAGTCTGACTATTGTACCCGATTCTGGAGATGGTTTATTTGCTATTAAGCAGAACGTTTCTTTCTCACTTCGTGGATACAGACTTCTTTTGAAGGATCTGAAAAATGTTTCCAATTCAAAATAATGCAAATGTACATGAAATATTTGTAATTGTTTTCAACTCATAGTGTTAATGCTGCAGATAGCATAGGAAGCTGATTTGATTATGCCCAGTGTTATTCAGCAAGGGAAGTGCATTCACTCAATGTTGCTAGGCTACCAGCCTTATTTACAGATAGTCAGAACCTTCCAGGGCAGAGAGAGCTGAAAAGCTTCAAGAGCAGATGTAAGAAGGGGAAATAATAAATGGCACTGATGATGCATTAGAATTCATTTTAATGTGTGTTTTACTGTGGGGGCCCAGTGAGGGAACATGCAAGGAGCAAACACCTCTGCACTTATCTAACCCGTCACACTGCAGGCAGGGAGAGCAAGAGGGAAAGAAACCACTGGCACTGCACAGTAGTTAAATCAGTTGTCAAATTTAAGGTAGGTTTTTGATTTCGGAAGTCAGCAGTTGAAAAGCCGCCAAGAATGTATGCACAAACAGGAAGGTACACTTGGAGAGTAGTCTAAAAATTCACTGGTAATAAATGCTTAGTTCATCTAGCCTAATGAAATTGGGTTTTTGCATTTTGTTGTCACTGCTTCAGTTAGACACAGACCTGTCCTGGGGCACCCCTTGTTTAGCAATGTGGCTACCCAAAAAGAGAAGCCTTGCCTCCAACAAGCCTCACTCAGCTCATTTTGGAGGCTTGACAAGCGATGGCAGTGCTACAGCTACAAAGCAAACCTACCTTATCAGCACCTTACAGCACCTTATCACTTGTCCCTAGGGTCCTTCACCAGCTTTGCCTCTGCCTTCTTAGGGACAGTGACCCAGCTGAGTTCCCTGTGAGGGCTTCTCAGTACCATCTGGGCCTGGACACTTTTTACCCATTTCATGGGTTTCCCAACAAATAAAAGAAGGATATTCAGGGGAGGACTAGTGCACTCAAGCCTGATTGGGGCTGTCACTTCAGTGCACAGATTCCCAGTGATCCCAGTTTAAGCATACCCAATGCGTTTTTTACTAATGAAACCATTTACCTACACAGAAAACAGTCTCATTTATGGAATACAGCCCCATCTAATACAGGAAAGAAAACAGATTTTTCAAATCCTGTGAAAAACAATTATTTGTGTCCCCACAAGAAATCACTTGCACAAATGTGACAGCTTCTGCCTCCAATCTAATGGATGTAGAAACATGATTCTCTTGAAATTGCTGCTGGGGGATATGTAAAGGTACATATGCTTGCACATCAGCCACCTCAACGAAAAAATTCTGCAGATACACAAGAATGGCTTCTTCCAGCTGAAGGAAGAGGGGAGAAAATTTGCAATGGTGAAATACTGCAGTTGGGGTGCTAACCACAGTGCTCCTGTAAGACTGATGACTAAAACTTGCTGAACACCGTGAGTCATATGAGGCTGTACCTCCCCTGCCCTGCCCTGGCTGGCTGGGCCCACTCATTTCAGTGTGAATCAGTGCTGGAGAGGCGAGAGCATCTCGGCTGAGAAAAAGAGCGCATTAAAAAACAAAGAGAGAAACGGGTAAAATGTGTTTACAGCCTGCTCTGTTGGTTTGCAGCTGGCATGCACTAACATCCATCACTTAAATGTTTAAGGCTCTATTACTCAAGCAGAGGAATGGCAGTAGCTGCAGGCACAGAAGCAAATTTTACTCCATTAACCCTCAAATACCACCTGGAGTAACTTCTCATCTTCTCCGGAGTTCCTTTATTTTATACTGCTGTAACAGAGGATAGAGCTTTATTCATCTAAGTCAGACACAGTGGGTAAGAGGAAAAAAGGCAAAATATGTAGGTAATATCAAGTGCAGGGAACCTGTTAATGCCTTCCAGCTCACAAGGAAGGAGCAGTGAGGCTGTGCATCCTTGAGAGGCTCCCACAAACACCCAGCAGCCTCTGAACTGTGGCTGGTCATTGCCCATTACCCAGTTCTGAGCCCAGCAGCCTGACCCTTCTTGGGTTCTGGCTCTGGAGATATGGAGCTTCTCTCAGCCCTTGGTGCCCAGGTAATTGCTGGTATCCACCCTCTGTGCCAGGGGAGGGGTCCAGCAGTGCATCTGTTGCTGTATCTCCCCATGCTGCCCTCCAGCTACAATGGAGTCTCAGGTCACCTTCTGCAAGCAGATGCACAGACACCGGCACCTGAGCCAGCTGGGGCTGGAGTGAAGGGCTGCTCCTCCACCACGGGGTCCTCACCCTGCACTGCTTAAACTGTGGCCCCTGTCAGTGCAGCTTAGGTGGCTCCAGCAAGGTCAGTTTGCTCTACACCATGAGTTACTCTGTGGGGCCTCCTCCCTTCTGCGCACAGTGATGGAAAGCAGGTGCCTGCTCTGTGCCACAGGTGTTGTGGGAGGCTGCAAACGCATGCTGAGGAGCACTGGAAGGTACTGGGACCTTCCAGACTCACCCAGATTAAAGACTCTTTTGTTTAAAGGTGCTGCTAATCCCTTTAGGCACCTTTAGTGTTTGAAGAGTTTGGATTAGTGATTTTTGGAGATTATTTACATCCTATCTGTCTTAATACAGACCTTAATTTCTCTGGTTGTTTTTACTGTTGTGACTAACAGCACCTCCTGGCAATGAACGTGGATGTTTCCATAGATACACATTCTCCTCACGTATTCCCCCTTATGCAGGTCTAGTGCTTGATGCTGTGGGGAAGTTGCTTGGGGGAAACCTACATGGAATCTCTGGGAACTACATGGAATCTCTGCTGCAGTGCATTTATTATGGCATTAAAGTACAGTCTGTGATGAAATATTTGGGAAGGAAATTAAGGTATCAGCTGTTAAGTTTTCTCTATGTATGGTTGAATGTCCCCAAAGAATCTCAGCTTCCATGACAAATGAGTCCTTGAGGTTTTTTTAAATCTTTTTTTGTACTCTAACATATGCATGTTTTAGCTGTCACAGGAACATTACCAAAGAGGAGGATTTTAAAGTTTATTTAGAAGAATTGAAATTATCTGTTATCTCAGCGTGATTGCATGATTGGAAATTTATTACTTCCTAGGCCACTTATTACAGAAAATATAGAAATTTTACATAATAAATTCTTTTATTTAACCTTAGTTTATAATTTCTTCTAAAAAGTAACTTCTCACTTTCTTAAAGAAAAATCTCATTTTCTTAAGTTACAAAATAGAAAAAAACCTGGAAACCTCCTCTCATGTTACTGAAAGTTAAGTTTTTTTGTATGTGGTCAAACTTTTAAGAGAGGGGCTGTTGTCTTGATTAAGAAGAGTAAATTAATACATTTAATCAGGTTTTGATCAAACACAAAACAATTAATAGGCCTTAATACACATGGAGGGAAACATTTAGCCTGGATAAAGAAGAAAAATGCCTTCAGTTGTGAGTGAATGTGAGCTGGGAACTTTTTGATACCCTGAAACACTTAGGTGAGGTACTCATTTATTTCCCTTAGAGTCTCAGGCCCTTTGTTCTCTACAATCCACAATCTTGTTGCATCCATTGGTCATCTGATTCCTGTAACACACCCTATCTTTGGACTGAAAATAACAGATCACTGTGAAAAGATAATGAGATTTACTGCACTAAACCCAACATGTGAGTATTTCCTAGGTGTCCTTTCAGTAATTAGGACTCAGTGTTGAAGAAGTGGAAGAAGACAACTTTGGCTAATTTTATGGCCTTCTTGAAGCAAGAGAAAACAAAACATATTTGTAGCAGTTGTTCAACGCAGTTTGAAATAATTCCAGACTGTCAGCTTTCAGGTATTTCCCATGTGAATTTACAGTTTCTGAAGTTTCTATTTTTAACAATGTTTTATCAGATTTTGTTTGTTTGTTTGTTTCCCTAGGCCTAGCACAGATAAACTAGTGGAGTGAGAGAAGAAACGGAGGACCTGCAGAGATCCTAGAATCCAGATAACATTCCATAGTTATTTTAGTGAAGGCTTATATTTCTTGTTTGTGTGGGTTTTTGTGCTGGCTGCATCTGGAATAATTTTCTAGGAAAGAGATTCCCTTTTCCCACTCAGTCCATTTTCTTTTAAGATTTTTTTTTTTGCTTTGTTCTATTCTGGAAAAGTAATAAGATGCAAGTAGGCTACCCTTATCTGAAGTGGCTTTATAAGTAGGACAAAGTCTGAATCTCTTAGCACAAACTTGGACAAAAGTAAAGATCCTAATTTCTTTTTTTTTACAAAGTTTTACAGCTGTTTGTATTATGTAACAACACAATACATGGCTAAATTTAAACACAACTTCAAATAAAAAAGGTAGCATTAATTCTTTTATACCTTGCCTGATTTTAAAATAAACAATTGTGAGGCTCAATTATTTATTTTCTTGGTTTTTTTTTTTTTTTTCAGATGTTTTTCTGAACCCCTCAGCTTTGCAATGCACTTGCAAATATTGGAATGGACTTTTGCATTACAACAACAGAAGTGTCTTATTAAAAGCAGACTGTCTTATGGTGTCAACCCACTCCACCTGTGTTCAGAAAGAGCAAGTGCACGGAGCAGATGCACAGCTGAATAAGTACACAAGGGTGAGGACAGCAAGCAGTTAATTGAATTTTTTACTTCAGAGGATGTTTGGGCTGTAGTTTCTGGATGCAGTCAACCTCATCAGGTTAGGTACCTTGCCTGTCCTCCCTAGACAGTTCTCCTGCTCAGTCTGATGTCTCACTAGAGATATCAACCCATTCTGTAAGAGAGAAACCCTCTTATTTTCGGTATGCTTCTGTTGTTGCTCTAGGCTACAACAGAGTAGACCTCTGGGCTCTAGCTTGTCCCATTTTTTTCCACTACCTTGTGCTAGTGATTCACAACATCTTTGCTGTCAAAAAGCCACAGCTTTTAGTGGGAAAGCATGAGACACAACAGGGTCGAAAGGAGGAGAGGTGATTTAAACAAAGGACTATGACATATCTCCATCTGTGCAGTTCAGCTGTCACGTGTGGCCTCCCGAATGGGAACTAAAAGTGTGCTAATAGGCTGCAACATTTCTAAAGTGTATAAACAGCAAAGGCTTCTTTTGATGTATGACTTGCAAAATATTGTAGCAGCCTTTAAAATGCCACAACATGACAAAGAGGAGTTCTATGTAAATTATGGGAAGAAAGTGCTGAAGGGACGTGGAGAGAACCTTAAAGGAAAAAAAGGATGTGGCAGATTTGTCAGCCATTGAAGTTGCAGATGACTGGGAAACATAGAAAATCAAATAGGTTAATTAATTCTTGTAAGTATTATCTAGAATTTCATTTGATTGTCTTATTTTTCTGTTTTGCAGTCTTGTCCTCAGGAACCCTGTACTTTGCCAAAGGAAGGAGCATTTAAGCCTGTCAGGTTTCAGATGCAGCCAAATGAAAATGGATCTGCTTGAGGTATGTACTACCTCAGGGCTTCAAAGTCAAGCAACAGTGTTCTGTTTGGATATTTTTGGGCCCTGGGATGTGTTTCAGGAATTTGGGAACTGCTGCACATGTCCTGCCTAGCCCAAAGGACAAGGAGAAATTTTGTTCCATTGGATGTTAGGTCATTGTAAACTTTCTCTGGTGGGCATGAAACAGAACTGTTTTCTGTGGGAATGCAGTAAATGGAAATTGCCTTGTAGGAAGTGTTTTTAAAAACAAGTTAAGCATTTCTCTGGCCAACCAAAACCAGCTTTGATATGGTAAGTGGTTTAGGTAGTGCAAGCTTGTGTATTTCCAGTGTACTGTCAGCAGAGCTAATGAACTCTCTCTTGTGCTAGGCATAAAACAGACTCTGATCCGTGAAGGGAGCTGCAATGTCTTATGTAGCCATGCTTCTACAAGAGCTTTACATGAGGACTGCCAAAACATGTGGGGGTCACTGGAATATGACACACACTCTTTCTTTTGAGGTACAATGATGAATTGAAATATTTCATAGAAACACAGAATCATTAAGGTTGGAAAAGACCTCCAAGGTCATCAAGTCCACATTTTGACTCAACACCATCATGTCAACTAAATCAGAGCACTAAGTGCCATGTCAACTTGTTTCCTGAACACTTCCAAGGATGATGACTCCACCACCTCCGTGGACAGCCCATTCCAATGCCTAACCCTCTCTTCAGTGAAAAAATTCTTCCTGGTGTCCAACCTAAACTTCCCCTTGGACAGCTTGAGGCTGTGTCCTCTCATCCTGACCCTGGTTGCCTGAGAGAGGAGGCTGAGCCTCACCAGGCTACAACCTCATTTCAGGCAGTTGTAGAGAGTGATAAGGTCCTCCCTAAGTCTCGTTTACTCCAGGCTAAACAACTCCAGATCCTTCAGCTGTTTCTCAAAAGATTTACTCTCTAGACACTTCACCAACTCCACTGCCCTTCTCTGGACATGCTCCAGCACCTCAGCATCCTTCCTGAAGTGGGGGGCCCGGGACTGGACACAGTACTTAATGTATGGTAAAATATATTAAAGATTAGGAGAGAAAAATATCATTGTTTCAGAAGATATCTAAACATAGCTTTATTTGTTTAATTTTTCAAGAGACATTATGTTGTTTGATATTTGCTCAGCCATGAGAACACTACTAAGATTTGCTTCAGATATAGCATATACTGTTCATTCTTAGGAAGAGGAAGCTGAAGCTGATTGGCAAGATTGGTGTCTGAATCTGAGATGTAAAGTTGCTGCTAATGTGGCACACAATGCATCTTGTGCATGCACCACCAATAGTAGAGCTGCAGGCAGAATAGGCTCCAGAAGGCTATTCAAATGCCTCATATTTTTCAGGTAGAATTTTTGACAGCTATTAAGGCAGCTAAACTGCATGTTTGGAAGAGATCACATTTTATTCAGATTTTGTTTAGCTGTTTTCTTATGCAAGTAAACAAGTATTGTGTTGCAAGGGCTGCTTAACCATTCCTCTGACGACAGAATGACTTATGAAAATCTGTGATTCAGGCAAGATCTTGCAAAGGTTTGCGCCATCTCATGCTTACTAACAAGGAGAGACTGATAAATTTTTCAGCACTGTTGACACTTGTGCAAAAATATGTTTTTGTGCCCTGCTACTGAAATGCCCTGTAATGGCCACATTAAACTCGTTGCAATGGTGTGGCTATGCTGTGTAACTGTGAACAAGGAAATTGCTTATTTGAGGCAGTGAATTTTTGCCTCAGCCTATTCCAGGAAAAAAAAGTCTTTCAACTCATTTAGCTCACTGTGATACAGAAAGTAATATATGTAAGTGAACTACTAATTATTAATTCTAAAAAAGCTCTATACATGGGCATAGGGAATGATAGCAAGTTATCCTAATCAGAAATTGGATAGACTGCAATTTCTATAGCATAACACAAAATGCAGACTGAAAAATTGGGCAGCCTGGCAACACTTCTTTGTGCTCCTTATGTTTCATAAATTATTGAATCATACAGCAGTAACTTACTGGGCTGAATTTGCCAGTTTTGAGTTTTATCCATGGTTAAAATGTCTTCCCTCTCTAGTTCAAGAGAATGAAGTAGCATTCTAATAATTGCATAACCTTTAAAACAGACTAGTCATTTAAAACCAATTAGTATTAATGGAGTGGTCCTCTATGATATCAGGTCTTTTTTGTATTTTTTAGAAAATGACATTATAAGGAAGCAAAAGTTGTTAATAAGTAAGTTTTTTCTGACAAAAAGGAAACTGAAAGACTGTTGCTATATTTTCAGCTATATTATACATATGCAGAGAAATACAGAGAAAAACACACTGAAAACAGCAAAATTCTTTGTATGACAATGAAAACAGTAAAGAATAAAATTAGAATATGCAACAAACCAGCAGAAAAATGACAATGTGGTTTCTTTCTGCAGAGCACAATGACAGCTACAAGAAGCCCTTCTTGCTGATCCTGATCTTTGCTTCTCTCTCTACCCCTATCCTTTCACTTTGGATTCTGAAAACCAGAAACCTTCTCCCACATTAACTGTGGCATAATGGTAAGCAAGGGAGAGCTGTCCTCTTAGCTTAGAAACAGCCGTGAAGGAATGCAGCTACCATCTGATGCTCAGCAACACTCAAACTTCTCCAGTCCACAGCACAGAAGGAAATTGTCACTAACTGCCAGAAAAAGATCAGGTTTTGTTTCTCTGCAGAATAACCTGGTTGCAGCTGTGAAATTTGACCAATATGAAAAAATATGGAGTTTATTTCTTTCCCAACTGACCAAAGTGTGCAAAAATAGGCTTCACATCAGGGTATATCCAGAGATATATTATTATTTTGTATCCTTTAATGTAATATTTTTGATCAGGAATTTGCACAGCTTCTAGGATTGTGTCCCCAACTTGCTTTTCTGTATTTTAATTGTCATTACCTCACTAAAGCTTTACAAGCTCTATCAAAAGACACTTGTACAAATTGCTGGTGCCTGTGACACCATGGAAGACTTGTGCTGCAGTGGGTTGCCTGCCTGGGTCATGCAGGATGTTGTGCAATTGCCTAAATGTTCTTTACCTTTCTCTCAAGAAGTAGGGCTTAATCAGAAGTAAAAGTGGGTTGTCAGTGGTCAATAAGCTGTGCTTTGAGCTGGCCTGGTGTTTTTCTGATCAAGCAATGTTTATGAAACTCTGTGTTTTTTAACATTTCAACTGTCATTTAAAATTTTTGGAGGAATGAAAAGTGGTAGTTTAAAGAAAATTAGCAAAATTGGTTTCAGTGAAATACAATGACCTATGAAGTACATGTCGAATAAGATGAGTTAGATTTTTTTCCCGGCCTTAAATGTTGTGAAACTATGAGGCAAACAGCATAAGTAGTCTGACATTTCTGTGTGCGTCATGATAATTGTTGGAGATGTTTCCCCATGTGACAGCCTTCATACTTTAGTAACTAAAACCAGTTAACCCAAATCTAGCTTCTATTAAAAACGCACTGTACAGATTTTCAAGTCTGATGCTTAGTGAGAAGAGCTTTAAAATTATTTTTCTATTTAAAATTATTTGATACTCATCCTATGCCAAAAGATCAACATGGTATCTAAGCTTTAGACAACTGTTTAAAAGCTACCTTATTAAAGGCTAAGCTGGCAACACTTGAGTGACAGTGCACAGTCTGGTCAATCATGTAGCAGCCTCTGCATCCACTTGAGCCAGCAACCAGAGGCTGCGAACCTCAAATGGATTTTTCCATTCCCTTTGACCCCTGAATGGGGCAAATTTCCACAGCAGCTTTCAAACTAAAGAATCTTTCCAGGCTGTGTAAAAGCATATCATTTATTGTGGGTAAAAAGGAAATTTTAAAGTGAGATTCTGGAGGACTACTGCAAGCTGAGCATTCTCATACAAGTAGAAAATTGTACAAGTGAAGTCCTCTCTTCCTTTCAGGATGCCATATATTACTACCATTTCCGTATCACAAATGCAAGTGACAAGTCACACTAAAAATGCGTTCAATCTTTCTGCAAACTCTGCTGGATGGTTTTGCAGGCAACATTTTAAATAATGGAAGCTAAGGGTTTGGGTAAAATCAAAAAGTTGCTGTTTCATGTTCTACTTTGTACTCAGGAACAATGATACTTAACTGGAGTCAAGTAGGTCTTTACCTCAGCATGACTAGTGTTGCAAAATTTAGAGTTTTCTCAAAAGCCTCACCTCCTGAAACTGTAATTGCACAAGAACCTTAGTTTTCTAGGTCAGTGTTGGAAAGAGAATAGATAAAGTATAATGTGAACATATCCCTGGAGGCAATTTCCCATAACTTTCAAACCAGCACATCATCATTGCCTTTCTAATTTTTTAACAATTCACATTATTAACTTTTGTTAATCACTAAACTGCTTGGAAGCCCCACCAGCCTTATATGTGCTATATCAAAGTGTGAACAGCTTTGAATGGTTAGATCAATCTTCCAACCTCAGTGTATTCAGCTGAAGCCAACTACAGCTGGGACAGAATAGTTAGTAATGAAATAATCTAAATAGTTTATGATTTCAGCCAATCTGGAACATAAATTCAGCTAGTTTTTGAAAAATCTAGTAACCTATCAGGTCCTTCCAAAACCAGATTTCTTCTAGTTGGGAAAAAGTCTTCATAAAAGTGTTGTGTCTGGGAGGAACACATGGAACCAGTTGATAGTCCCAATCTATTTAAAGCTTTTAGCAATCAGGAACTTCTGCAAGCTTTTACTTGTGAGCAGTTGCAACCATAGTTTCCAGAATAGTATTGTGTTTGAGAAGCTTGTCTCGTGGTGGTCCTATTAGTTATAGGTCTTGAAACTGAGACTGTTTAAAAGAAAGTGAATCAAAAGCTTTTAACACGTATTTCCATGACACCATGTAGCAGCTGCATTTCAAGCAGATCGATGCAATCCTTCTTTTTGTATTACCTGTACAGTAGGCAGAAGTGCATAAATCATGCCTTAATTCAAGCTACACATTTAACCTAAGTTAGGTATGCCTTTAAACAAGCCCCAGCTTGCAATGCACATAGCACCACAGGCCTGGTGTCTGAAATGAGAGCTAACCACAAGGAAATGGATAGAAACATGACAATCACGTGCACTTTCTGTAGCTTGGGTGTCAGAAACCAGACAGCAAAGGAGGTATCTCTGTCCAGTTGAGATCTGTGCCCCCAAACTGTAGCTGAAATCATTTGGTCCCATAGTATCTACTATGGTGGGAGCAGTATTTCTCATCTGAAGTGCTTTCCTTGGAATGCAGAGAAGTTTTGCATCCTCTTTATGCACCAGATCAAATTCCAGAGGATGAAGGTGGGCAAGGGGTTACAGGTAATATGTCATAAAATCATCCCTATTCTGCTCAGAGCACTTCTATCCTTTTGCTGGATTTCTTCAGAATTAATTAATAATATCAGCTTCTAAGCCAAATGGCTGCTCTTTCCCTATGTTTGTTTACTAAAGAAAACTACCCTACAACATTCCTTGTTTAATGTAAAAAATAAGTATGGAATCTGTCCCTGTCCTGAACTTGCCTTATTTAGTGCTGAACTGAGATGAATCAGGAAGAAAACTGTGGATGTAAACAGGTTTTAGACATCAAAATTTTGAATCAAAGTTATATTCAGATCACAATTCATTCAGTTTTCAAGACAAACTCCCTAAACTAAGGATGTTTTATTCAAAAGCACAAATGCCATAAACTCTGCAGGATCATGTACTGAACTGAAGATGACATCTAAGTAAGCTTCGCACTTGGGCAGGTTAAGAACAAGCAATTCTGTAGGGGAAATAAGTGATTTTAATTTCTAAGAAAGTATATCTGGATCAAAAATATTATTCACTATAATGATCTAATGGGAAATCAGAACTGTTGTAGGAAAGTTATAAATGGAAAATGCTAGGTTTTATCCCTCATTCTGGCACAAACAGGAGTCTGGTGAAGCAGCATAGCCTGGGACTGTCAGAAAGCATTCTCCCTTGAGTAGTCTGAAGAACGATTAGCACATCTTTCCTCTACTACTGTAAAAAGCTATTACACTTCTATTTTTTTCCCACAAAATTACTCTTCTGTTTCCCCTTATCATCTTGTGAGTATGTTTGAACGAGAAGTTTTTTGAGATTCTTCATTTGTGAACTGTTCATCCGTACTGGGAATTTTTGGCCACCTGCATATATACCTCTTGAAATGACAAAAAGAACAGAAAAATAAGAAAAAATTAAGCTCATCTCAGCAGTCAAATATGCTATATTGTTTTGGACTCTGTAGACAAATAATTTTGAGTGCAGTTCTGGCCTTCTGTAAGTGAACAAGAAAGAAAATCTCTTTAGGGTAGATATTGCTTTTATAATATGAAGACAATTTTGCATATCTATGTGCAATAGCATCAATAAGCTATGTATTCATTGTTCTTTTTATAAACTACTGTGCTGAACAGTCAAAATATGTTGTATTTTAAGTGGAATATTATTTTTCTTGTAATGATGGACTGAGATCCATCTAATCTAATTTAACCATCATTTATAGTATCATTTCAAGGGAAAGAAAATGACAACCTTCACTCTCATTTTTCTTTCTGAAGATCTTGATTTCTTCGTAGGGGTTGTTTTTTCTTTTCTGTTTGATGATTTGTATTAACAAGGCATTTTACTTTTGAATTTTCCATTCTGGTATAAGTACTGTTGATTAATGCTGAAACACTGCCAGAGAAGCTTGCAGTAGAAGGGCTGTGCAATGCTTAAACACTCTACATAAATATTCCTGACATGGAGCCCACCCCTCCTCAGCACATCTTCCTCTGAAGCTGCTGAACAAGGGAAGCACTGGCCATCTGTGATGCTAATGGCAGAAGTGCATTGCTATGTTTTCTAAGAAATATAATTATCCTTTTAAGAAATAAGGTCTGATATAGCTTGGGAATTATTTAATAAGGAACTGCACAACATATATCAGTGTGATATTTTTGCAGTGTGCATAACTTATGGTCTTAATTCCCCAAGGCTGTTAAAAGTGTGATAATTGCTGAATGTCTTCTATTACTTACTTCCTTTCCTCTTGTTAGCTTGGTTTGATTTAAAGACAGTCCCAGTGACATCTCGGCTGAAAATCATGTAAAACATGGTAAGTGGGTATTCTGAATTAAATGGGTTTGTTTTCCTAAAGATCATTAATGTACCTGCTCACACATTCCAGGTTTAGGTAATCCTATTGAAAAACGTTACTTTGTAACATTTGGTTGAGCACACATTTACTCAGGTCAAAGATCAGGTGACAGAGGAAGCTATGGAAAATATTAAATTAACAAATCTATCTGTTTTTTAATTCTAGTGTGACTGTTATTTTATAAGCCAATCTTGGAAATGTTGCACTTCAATTTGAACAAAGTCAGTCTGTATCAGGGACACTACCTGATGCACCTGTATGAGTCCTTCTAAGGGCAGTGTGACTCTGCTGTTTCACTTTGCCATACTTTTAGGGTCAGGATTAACCTGACAATGATTTCCACATGGGCATAGTGAGGCATGAATAAATAACATAGCAAGAATCACAAAGGTGTGGTCTTAGATGCCACTGAGGAGGATTTCTGTCCTCTGCATGAGCAATAGAAACCCCTGTATCAGCTACAATAAGTCAAATGTTGAAGAGCATCTGGCAATTGTTCAAACGTAATCCACACCTAAGATAAAATAATGGTAGTCCAAGATTGCAAAATTACTGAAGAAACAGCAGTGAATTTAAAAAAATGGCTTTATAGTAGTGCGTAGTTACTGCCAGGGAGTCTAAGGTAGGTCCAAAATCAAGAGACTGCTCAGCGGAACTTTGCATTTCAATCACATATTGGGGCAGCGCCTTACGAGAGTTCCTCACTAGAAGGTGTTTGCAGTTGTTTAAAGTACTACTAAATTAAAGAAAAATTTACTAGACCTCAATTCTGATTTGTTCATAATTATCCTTTCTATGCCAGGCACTTTGTAGGAGTAATGTTCTGACACAGTTCCTACTGTTTTCTTTCATGTGTAAGCAAAATTATCAAAGGAAAAAGAAATGGCCTATTAAGAGTGCATGCTGGAATGGCATGAAGTATCTCTGATACGTGCTGAGCACCCCAAAACAACCCAGAAAGAAAAGCTTCTGAAGCTAAAGTGGTTTCAGGTGGCTGCCATATCGAGACTTCTTAAGCATTATTTGAACTGTTCTCAAGGGAAAATTTTAATGATGCTCTTCAGGCACTTTGCCCCATGACATCCATTAATACTGAAAGAAGATGTGTCCATGCATGCCCATCATGGACCTTATCCTGCCACTAAGAACTGGTATCTGCTGGTACGTTATCAAACAGGGACTTCTGACTCATTCTGTTAGTGGAAACAATTTTATTGTTACATTAAAAGAGTCATTGTAATGGTTTTGTCTGTAATGACAAGGCAGCAAAGTGCTGTTGAAATGATACAGAACAGCCAAGTGCTCAGACTTTATTTCTTTTTATATGGACAAGTGGACACAGTTCAGCTGTTAATGCCAGTTAGCATAGCACAAGGAGATTCCAGTGTAAGAGATAAAACCCCTGTGATTTAATTGGAAACACAGTAACAATCCATAAAGATGTCTAATCCTTTCTGAAAAGTATGATTGCCGTGCCCCAAGTAGGTATTTTCACAAGCTGCTCTGGAAACAGATTTGGTTTTTGGAGTTCTGGAAGTAGCTGGATGAAGTGACAATTGCAGGACACTACACTGAATCAACATCATCTTTAGGTGAGGGCTGGAAACATAATTTTTTGGTGGAAAAAATTTTCAAATGAAAGTGAATTTGGGAACTCTGCCCTGTGACACTGGACACCTGCCTGCCTTAGGAGGGTGAGGACAGGACGAGGGGAGAACATGCTCTTTGACTCTTTAAAGAGGGAGGAATTATTGTCGCCTTGATTTCAGTTTGGAGTCTTTAAAAACTAATTGAAAAATGTGTGAAAATCTGTATTAATAAAAGGCATAATATAAAACCATTACTCTGACCAGAATATAGGGAAAAATAATCCTTCTCTTTGAGAAGTATTTGTCAGTCAAGTAGCTCCTTGAGCATGATTACTTAAAATATTCTTATAGCATGTGCTCCATTCCCTTAAAAGGAGTGGCTATATCTGATTCAAGCTTTTGTATCCTTATCTTCCTAGGCTAAGTCAGATGAACCATACTAGATTCTGTTTTTAGGTTATTTAATATAATTGAAGGTTGGGTGACTATGTGTGTGACACATAATCAGCGCCTAATAAATAGGCAGCCTGTCTTTACTGGACAGATTCCCAGGGTGCAGATCAGTGACATGCATTTCACTGCCTTTAAAGTCTATTTGGGATCAAATAAAATTCATCCTTGTGTAAGGGTCCCGTGCAGACACTTTTGTGACAGCAATGGCTCTTTAGATCCCAGAGCAGCAGCAAAAGGACAGGCAAACTAGCTATGTGTTTAACATCCTTCACCCTCTGTTCACCTGCTGGTCCAGGCTGAGTGCTTGGCTCTAATCAGCTGCTTAGAAAAGGAAATTCAGGGTGCTCATTCTTCTGCAAAAGAAAAAACATCTGAAAGTATCCAGTGGATGGATTATAAGAAACAGTGATGGGGGCTTCTCGTTGAGTTTTCCTCGCAAATTTTCAGAATCTGTACTTTGAGGTAAAGCAACCTTGAGTCACTGTGGATGGCTATCAATGTAAAAGGAAAAAAAAATGACAAAAAGGTACATGCATTTTAAAAGAATGGTTGAGATATATCTTTACTGTGCATACTGTCCAGTTATAGAAGCCTTCTCACTTTTTATCAGCATTTATGGAATGTTCCTCTTTTGAAAACAAAGCTGCTTAAAATCACAAGTCAATATAAAGGGCCTTTGCCCTCAGGATTTCAAAGCTCCACTTTCTTCCTACACTTGTAATGTAATTCACTGATGTGTGAATTCCACAGTATCAAGTATCCCTGCTGTTGTAGCAATGTGTCTTACACTGCTAACAATTTACACATGAGTATCTCCTTTGCATATTTGGAAAATAACTTTGAAATGCCTCCAGAAAACATTTAGAAACCCTTGCTTTCTCTTAAATAAAGCCACATGGACTGACATTTTTCTTATTTTTGCTAGAAGGCAATTTTTTTAAACTCTTTAAAATCTTTGTCTCTATAAAGATGTCTATAAAGTAGACATCTCTCAAAAGAGTTTAAAAGAGTTTATGTTAAAAGTTTCAGAAGTGAAATTTGTATTGTGCATAATCCATTAGAAAATCTTTCCCCTTAGGCAGATGAAGAATATTTAGGATTTTTCCTTCTTGTTTTAATTCAGATACTAATAGTTGACCACAATGGATATTTATATAATGTGCAGACAAATATTCCATCTTCCACAAACAGATTTGCCAAAGTATTTGTCAAAGTATTTTAAAGCTTTATTGACTTCAATTTTCCAGTGTGCTTAGAAAAAGAAGTGAAGTTTTGTAAAAGCAGATATTATTCTCTTGTCTGTCTCAACCTAAATTTTTGAGGACTAACCTGGTCACTTTGTCCTTTTCCACTTCATGTTCCAGACTTCATATATGCAGTTTATTCTGCATATTCAGCACTGCTTGCCTATGGGAAAGTCACTAGTGAAAAATATTACTACAGCTTGATGGTGAGCCCTTTGAACTTCTGAAGCCAGCATTTAATATACTTTGTAATATGACAAAATTGCTGTTAAGTAGAAGTTGGAAAAGCTGCAATGGTGGCTAGGAATGCAAAAGGATGACCTGAGGAGCTGTAGGATGCTTAGTTTGATATCAAGGTCAAGCAAAATAATCAGAAAGGCTGCTGTGGGATGTGAAGATTATTAGCTGAAGAACATAAGAGCAATTAATGTCAGTCAATGTGATTGTTTCTTTTAATTGAAAACCACTCATGTCAAATAAACCAGTCTATCAAATAATCATGATTCCACAAGGAGACAGAATAACTGCTTTAGTCTAACAGTCTTTGTGCTGTGTGTTGTAACTACAAGCAAGTGAATCTCAGCTTTGTGAGGTCATTCAAAAGTATCACAGCTCAGCTTCACAGTGATCTATTATCCCATGTGGTGATTAGCTTGCAGGTAGCTCCTCTGATAGCATTGCAGCCAACAAATGTCAATGTCACTTTCTGAATACCTTGTTTTTCAAACATAAACTTCTCTCTTGACAGCTAACTTGCAAGTACGCAGAGATCTACTGAACTCGTCTGGTCTCTTGTCTTTGCGCCCTCTGCAAAATCTCTGCTTCCACTATCAGTATAATCACCCCATTATTCCATTGCTCCAAAACACCAGTGGCAATTTCCTTCCCACCTATGAGGCTGAACAGAACTGTTGTTCTTTTGGTAACACTGAAATGGCTATTTTGTAATTTTAAGTAAAGAATTGAGACAACTCTGCAAAGTTCCTGCAAGTCAGGATGCATCTGCACCAGAAGGGAGAGAGACGGGAATCTCCTGATCATCCCTATTTATTCATCTTTGGTTCACACTGTGGAATGATTTTGGAGAATATGAGATAGATTACCTCCTGTTGAATAGAAACTGAAAGGATGCACTCTGACCACTAACATGCATTAAAATCAGGGTTATTGTTACAGCGCTGGTGTCAGATTGCCAGCACCAGCAACTTTGAGCTGCAGACCTACTGCACAGATGCAGTCATGGCTTCCAAATTTCCTCAAAATCATGTGTCACATTATCAGAAATGAGTCCATACCTAAATTTTCATGGCTGCATTTTTATATCTTATCTCACGTTACAGTGTAAGATTTATGTGGTTGCTTCAATGGAGCAAAATTAATTTTGCTGGTAAGGGAAATGGGTATGAAGGCAGTACATTATCTGAAAAGGACAGTTAGATTAATAGATTGGTTAATAAGGGAGACCATATTGAAGATAAAAAACTAACTAATAATAGTCAAGAAAGCTGAGTGACCTTGTCGGCAACTAAAGGCCCATCTCAGAAAATGAGACCTATAAACAATTAATGAATATTTATATCTGATTGTTCAAGTAGGTGATCTTTAAATGGACAAGGGGAATTAAACCAGTTACATATATCTCCTGTACTAATGGTGAGTGCATATCCCTAACTAGGTGTAAGTGACTCTGGATGTCATTATTTATTTATTGTAAATAACTAATTTATTTATTTACAGTATTTACTAGAGTATTTATTAGAAAGCAAACTCTGCAAAAGGGAACGTGAACATTCAAAAATAATTTTGCATCTGGTTTATAGTTTTGAGCCAGGGTCTCATCTTGAATCTCTCAGAAATTAACAGTCCTTTGGGGATGTCTGGAGTTACACATAATTTTCCCAGATGAATTATGATATTTAATTTGAGGGGTACTAGTAGATTTTTTAAAAACTATTTAGCAACTTTTCTTCTTGTTCTGCCAGTTTTTGTGCTTATGCCAAGAAAAGTAGTATTTTGAATTTAAGATTTTGAAGAAGTTGGCACAGAGTCTTCAGTGATGGAGCGTCTTGGCTCATTTTATTAAAGCAATATTTGCAACAGCTGTAGGCCTGTCCAAGCACCTTTGCTATGAAATCCGTAAGGACCTTCTGTCTTGTCATGATGCCAGAGAGCTTTCCTGACTATTGAGAGCCCACATTTTCCTGAACTTCTGACTATCAGCTCTCATGTCATCTTGTGCAGTTTCAGCAGAGACTTACTCTGTAACTCTTTAGAATCCTGTTCCAATAATATCTTTTTTCAGTCTGCTTCTAAGATAAATGGCTTTGTTGAATTAGATCAGCAACTTCAAGTCTAAGCCAGATTTAAATTAAAATGGTATTTACAACATAGGCTTTCATAGTAGAAAAAAATAGTGCAAAAAGTTAAAAACAAAGTCAATATCATACTAACCAGAGAAGATTTCTTTCAGCTGCCCTAGCATCCCAGCTAGGATTTGTGAGGCTGCCTAATGGCTTCTGTGACTTTATTCCAAATATTGCTCCTGACCAGAGTTTTGCAATATCAGGGTAGGAACAGGGAACTGTAATTTTTTTCTCCTCTGTGATGTTTCATCCCCTTACCTCCATTACTGGATAGTTTTCCAGTTTCAGCTTTCTTTCCTTCTTACTGCCCCTGTACAGTGGATGGTGGAATAAGTTTTCAGAGGAATGTTTCTACTGTAGGGTCCTTTTGAATTTTTTTATTTAAACATTCTATGATATTTGCATAAAATTTATGCAGAATGACAGAAAACAACAACTTTGTGTTTCCAACACACTCTGTTGGAAACAGGTAACTGGGTTCGCCAGATCAGTTTTTTGTTTACATGTTTTGGCTGATTGTAGAAATGCTTTTCTGTGGTAGTAGATGGGCTTTCATGGATCTTAAGTCCGTCTCCCTTTAGATGTATTTAAGTTGCTAACTAGCCAATCCTAGTCATCAATCCTAAAACTCTTTTCTGATAGAACTTTCATTTCCATATATATTTTGATGGTTTGGTTTTATACTCAAAGAGAAGGAGTCAAAACCAACCATATTTTAATAAAATAAAGCTTAGATGAGCTTTCACCATATTTAAAAATATTTGATTTTATTTATCTACAGTAATTTTTTTGAAACACACAATGAACACAAGAATTCTGTTGCTTACTTGAGCCTTGTGCATAAAATGCTAGACAGGTAAATTGACTTCATTTGAAATGCTTTCATCTTGAAGATTTTGCAGGACTAGAAGCTGTGTTCTGAGTAGACAGCTATTGCCTCATGGAATTTAATCTCCATGGCAATCCTGGAATCACAATTTTGTACGTGGTTGTTTGCCTTTTATTCGTAGGTTTTGTTTTAGTTCAGATACAACACAACAAAATAACAAAAAGTTCTCCGTGAGTTCTACAAAGCATTTTATTGTTTCTAAAGATCACACATTATAACCATTATCAGCTTTCAAAACCTGATGGGTACACAGGTGTTCAAAGGATTTCTGATCCACACAATTATCTCCGTAATACAGATGCAGAAAGCCGTGGCGGTGCTCCATCATGCAAGCTTCTTCTTGCAGTTTTCTGTCTTTACATTTGTACTTTTGTTCTCATTTATCCTGTTCTCCTTCCCCAATCAGCATATAAAAACTCAAACAATTTAGTAAAAGCTAAATGATCAGAAGAAAAGTGAGCTTAAAGCTCCATTAGCCAAGGTACTACAAGTCCAAAAGCATAATAAACAGGCTAGCTAGTTAAAGGATCTTCAGAAAAGAACTTAAGAAAAATTTCTTGTCATAAATTTAATTCTCCTCTTTCCAGAGGGTTGAGTTTTGTATTCAAGAATTTGACATTAGAAATCCGTGTGTATGACTCTCAGCACGTTTCCTCTTTAATCGTGTCCTGTAGCATATTTTGTGTCGTTTGGGGTACAACCTCATTTTCAGTCAAGTTAAACAAAAAAAATTAAAATTTAAGCTTAGGGCCTTCTTCAAAGTTACTTCTGTTCTCCTGGATGTTACATGTAGAGTTGGGTTAACCTTATCCCTATCCTCTGAAGATTACATTATCACGGGCAAAATTGCTATTGCCTATGGGGAAAATCATTCCTTCTTGATTGTCCAGATGTCAGCTGGAGCAGATAGGTATTGTATAATAGTAACTATTCTTGTTTCTTTCTCTCTGTGCTATTCTTTACCTGACATCATGTATTGTGTAACTCAGCATACATTTACATAAAGTGATCATACCTTCATAAAAAATACCCTCCCAAAGCATTAGATGCTCTTGAAAAATAAAATGGAAGTAATCATAATGGGATTCTGGCATCCACTGAATACCATTACCATAGCAGCAAGGGCATACAATAAAAATGTAATAGTCATAGTTAGTAATTAAGTATTATAAGTGAAGGAGTAGATGTGCAGTATGGAAAAAGCCTGCTAGTGGTTTGTGTACAAGAAGTGGTCATCCCTAGATGTTTAGCTCAGCTAAAACATTTCCCTTCAGGGATATGAACTCCAGAGCTGCCTGAGATAGACATGGTAGGTACTCTGAGAAGTAGCTGATCCTTTATTTCCACCAGAGATGGAAAAGGGAAGTCGCAACAAAGGTTTAGAAAATAGTTTTTATTACCAGATATTAGAAAATTGTTCAGTCTCTGGGAGCTAAGAGAGACTCTCATTGTCAATGGGCCCTCAGAAAAGTTCTTAATAGCAAATTCAATAAAACACATTCGAACAGCAAAGAAACAGTTTAGTAGTTTTGTATTCTAATTAACCATTTGACTACTGCTGAATGGAGTATGTAATTGTAGCAGAGCTGTATCTTGCATCCTGTCAAATCAAACCTCCCTGATACGTTACAAATATGAAACACTGATTCATATTACCTCAATATGGCAGTGAAGGACTTGGGATAAATTGGAGAGAGCAACCAGGTCTTCATGAATTTCATTGTCCTTGTGTCGAATCTGATGATTTAAAAGGCTTTCTGGAATACAGAAATGCCTCTGCTGGACCTTAAGTGGTCAGATCATTAATTCTGCACCTCACTGTGAGCTTTGACAGGTTTCACACAACTGATAGAATGATCTATTTCACTGTAGTGGCAACCAGTTCTGGCCAGAATCAGCAAAGCTAAAACATTACTTATTTTTACATGTGGCATTTAAATTCCCTGGCAGAAACTTAAGGAGATCAGTCTTGGGGGTTCTGCTCACAATAAATAATGATATCAGCTGCTTGGCTGTTGAATTTCAGTTTTAAAAGCCAGTTCTATATTTATTCTCCAGTTTCATGGATGCAACTGTTGCAGAAGCTTATGCAGAAGCAGAACTTGGTGCAGAGACAGCACAATTTCAGATTGGCACATTGCCTGCTCTACTGAGGGAGTCAGCAGTGTGCCAATGCAGCAGATTTCTGGGGTCTAGTGAGTGGTTAATGGGGTCTCTGGGGTGCCCCCCATCCCACTCCTTAGCATGTCACCTTCAGTCAGGAACAGAGGAGACAATGCCTTGTATAATGTAGCAGGGTAGATCTCTCCTCTGTCACCAAGGAATCCTGGGAACCAGTGTGGTGGCTTGTCTTCAGGCCCTCTGAGGGAATTAGTTCAAACTTGTTTGAGAAAACTGAAGATCCTATTTGACTTTTAAATTCTGCTCATTAGGAGACCCTTATTGCCTCTGCTAGCTTTACTTCCTACTCATGTAGTCAACACAATGAAAACCTCAGTAAGGCCAACTACATTTAAGAGTATGCATTTCTTTTGTCATAGAAAATAATAATGTTTACAACCACAGATTTCCTTCACCCCCCCTAATGCAGCTCAGCAAACTCAATCCTGGCTATTAGAAACTCTTGGCTTCTTTCCATGTTGCACATTATCACTTGTCACAAAAATGCTGCAAGTGAAATGATGCCCTTTTGTTAGGTCCACAATGCAATTACCTTAATGTATTTGGCACTGACATGCTTAAGTAGACTAAACACCTCTATTGATATAGGATAGGGAATGGTACAGCAGCTCATTCAGGCTTATATTGTGTTGGTTTTGCCAAGGCTGTAGAGTATAAAACTTTTCACCAACATGAACTGACATAATTCTTAATGCACGGCAGGACTAGTTTTAGTGCACTGGCAGAGATGGTTACTTGGAGAGCAGAGCTGTATATTAGAGTCTGCTCTTGCATCTGTTAGATCATATTTATGTGGAAATGAATTTTGAAGGCATATACATCTCTGTCCTTATGACATCTGCTGAGCCTCTTCGCCCTTTATCCTTGCCAAATCTGTTGGTTCATGTAGCTTCCTTCAAAGGGTCTGCAGGATTTCTCAGTTGCATAAAGTGTCAATAATCCCATCACAATCTTACAAGCATTGCATGTAATTCACAGTGCAGAGCTTACATACAAATTAGAAAACTTCATTTTAAAATTCAAATGTTGGTATACAAAACAGCATCAAAATGAATGGAAAGAGCAAGATTTTGCTATTCCCCATAAAACCAGCTGAGCAGTTCACCTTTTCCACTCTCAGGAAGAGGACAGCTTGTTCGTGCTCCTCACAGCCCCAGGCCACAGTCTGGCTCCCAGAGGTTTATCTGGGGATTCAGAGAAGGAGAAAAAGGCGTCAGGCAGGTTCCCTCCTCCATTTACTGTCTGCAGATCAACACCAGGCTTCTAGCATGTAATCTGCCAAAGTTCCTGTTATCCCATTCCCAATGTTCCCTTTATCTCAAAAGAGATGCTAGTTGGCTTAGGATGGGGAAATAGAGGTCAAACACAGTCAGACTTTGATTGTGTGTGGATGTTTGGGTTTTATCTTGTATCTTAAGTTTATTCAACACTATCTTTAAAATACTGCCAGCAATTGTTCTGCCTCTGTATATTTTTGACTGCTCTGTCCAGTCTGAATTTGAGTGGAACGGGGCTTTCCTTTTGGAAGAAACTGAATTTTTAGGAGACTACCCTCTCCATTGGGGGAAAAGTATTTCTTGCAAAATGGATGGAATATTAGTTTGACCATTACAAATATTCAAAGGAGTAGCATAGCATCTGTTTGTAATTTAACTTGTGTCAAATGCTGCAGGAGGCCACCTTACCCTTTTGTGATCTCTCCAGCTGTAATTACAGCTATGGTTGTTCTCTGCTGAGTTACCTAGAAGCTCTTTGTTGTAGGACTTTCTCTAGCTTGGTTATTAAACTTCTGACAGAGCAGCTAGTGACAAGTGCCCATGATTGAAGGCGATGCAGCTGAAGACTACTGCAAGTGATGTTACTTGCCTGAGGTTCAAACAGGAAGAGAGGCTGAAATCACAAAAATACACACGAATTAAAACTAGCAGATGAATTTTGTTGTGGAACGAACGACTCTCTGGCTCTGAACAAAAAACTCTCTGAATTCTTTCGAAGATCACATTTTGGCAAAGGATCCTTCAAAATAGTCTGAGTATGAAAAAAAATGGCCAAGCACATCTTCTTTCTGTCAGATATGACTCTCATTACAGATTGCTGTATTATTCTAATCCAGGGTAGGTGATATGATGTCCAGTCAAGGAAGTGACAGCTATTACCAGATAATACTGCATTAATTAATAATGGGACTATGGTAGAATTTTTGAAGAAGAAAATACACTTGGCTATTCATGTTCCTGTTAAGTGAATTAACTATGATTAACACTATACAGGCACTCTGAGAAAAAGGGCATGCTTGTACCCTCCAGGATATTTAAAGTAGAAACCTCAGTATACACTGTACAGCTGCTTTTTTTTCCCAAGGAGATGAGAATGAATTAAACCTAGCTTTAAAACAAAACATAAAAATACATGATACATAAATAATACATTGCATTCATAGAGACTAGTGAAAAGATGAAATGCAGTCCATTAGAAGTGGGTTTTAAATAAAAAAAAATTACTTTAAATAAATACTATTTTCTATGGCTGGAAGAAGTCTAACCCAAAGGGCAGTATGTGGGCTGCCATTTGAGACTGTCCCCAAGGACTTTGACAGCCATGTCTCTTTCTTACTTACCTTTATTTGGCTGTCTGAATTCTCCTTTGCTGGAATGCTTTGCTAGTTATTTAGGAGAAAAACCTCAGTGTTAGCTGACTTCCTGAAGAAAATTTTCAAGAAATCCAGTTTCAATAAAAGATATGAACACATTAGATTAGGATATTTACTCATTCCAGTTATTTTTGACATATGAAAATTAATAAATCTATTATCATGGTAAACAGATGTCATTAGCATACACGTGTATTTGAAATTTGGTGAAAAAATGCCTAAAAAAGCCTTTGAGAAAAATTCTGAAATATATTTGAAAAACACAGCAGAAAAAAGTCTCTCGCTTTTTTAAACTAATAGAAATTAATGAATATCTTATCTTGAGTTGAAAACCATTTTTTTTATTATTGTCACTACCACTTTATTCTTTCAGAAACCCTTTACTAGTCCAAAGTTATAGGCACAAGGCTGCAGGGAATAAATATAGCAAAGCAATTTAAGTTGCAATATTTGTTCTAACGTGTTTCTTTTATATTCTGGCTAGGGTAAATCACATATTTGATTCAGTGACCAGAATTTCTGATTTTTAACGCTAATGTTCTAGTTGTGGGAGGACTGTAGTTTTCATTCTAACTCTGATTTTTTTTCTTCCAAAAGAACTAATCCAGTCAGGACAATTTTAGAGAGCTGATATACTTAAATTACCTCTCTGAGTTAGTTAATAGACAGACAGAAGCCTCTATATGTTGTAGCTGTGCTTCCATTCTTTCTGAAAGCAATACAAATAAATTTCAGTTCATTTGTATTTGTACATCCTAATGCTGGAATATGGAAGACAATGAGGTGTCCACCGTCCATTCTAAGGGCATGTCCAAGTGAAACTCTCAGGAGGAGAGCATTTGTCTTGCTCTACTTCCACTGGAACAATTATAAATATTGCAGGAGAACACAAATCTGGCAAAACCTAGAGATATCCCCATTGTGTGTTCTTAGCCCAGCTTTTGACTAACACATTATGTTCAGTTTTACGTTTGTTAAAAGAGATGCCTCCATTGCTTGAAACCAATAGCCATTTAAGAACTCCCAGGTATGCCCTACTTAAACTTGTATCAAGCTTACTTTATTAAATTTCTTTAATTTGTTTCAAAAGTGATTGAGACAGCATTGAGAAAACAAAAGCTATTTGCAATATTTTTTAATCCTTTTAACAACATTCATTTATTTCCCTAAGGCTGGGAATCTAATCTGAGGAAACGAAACATATATCCCTATATCAGAATGCTGTGTCATGAGTAGCATCCCTGGTGGCTTGACTATCTGAAGCATTATTGCTATGTTACCTCGAAGTAAAACCCAGTGTAATTTATCATATATTAGTTCTCATGTCTGTGCTAACTCATTCTGCATTAATTTATGTGCCTTGAGGCAGCACCACACTGTGTAAAGCACAGTTGCGAAGGAGAGAGACCTACCTAAAATTCCATGTTGAATTATCAAAAGTGAGCACGGAAGAAAGCTTTAGCACAGTATAATTTCTGGTATAGAAAGGCTCTTTTGTTCATATTTAAGACAAAATAGGTTCAGACACTTTATAATGCTGAAGAAAGAAAACATGAAATAAAAATAACATCTGTGAATCTCCCATTTGAATGTACTTTCTCAAAATGGTGCCATGAGCAAATTCAGCCTGCAATATATAAGAAAAAAGTCAACCCTGAAAATATATAATTACTTTTGCAAATATTAATTGAGGTGTCAAACCCCAATCTGGCAGTGCCAACATGGAAATAGAGGTAACCAAAGCCTTCAGATCTCAGACTGCCATGCAATTTCCCATAATAAGAGTGGCAGAGATGGAGCAGCAGGAGAGTAACGTCATTTAGTGTTTCCTTTGTGGTTGTGCACAAAACCTAATGTCAATAAACCTTCAAAGGAATTATCTTACAACATACCACCAAATTGCACTGCATTTTTTAAAGGATAAATTCACTAAAAGATGTAGGTGGTAAAGAGTAGCTCAAATATGAAAGGAAGTATTAATTTTATACAAATTTTTCGTTAAATGAAGCAATGGCATAATTTTACTTCTACTAGGTTTTGTGAAAATTTTGCTAGAGACTTGACTGTGGATAGAACAAGGCCTGTTATTAATCATGTGTAACCAGAAAATGAGAAATTAAGGCACTGGAAGACATATTCCAATGAATCTTCCTACAGCAGTGTAAGTTCTCAAACACACCCAACCCCATTTTTACTTTTTATTTAATGTTTTTCTCTCCACAGAAGAGTTTGCAAAATTAGGCACCCAGACATTTCTTGGCTGCTGAAGCATGCCGTCTTGCAGCTCTCTTGGAGTTTGCCCTTTCTGCAATGTAAAGCTAAGCAATTGAATTTGAGAAATGTTGGTGAGGAGATAAAAAGTATTGTGCATCACTCCTGTGGAGGTAAGCTCTGGCAGAGACAAGGGGAGAAGAAGGATGGGAAAGGAAGATAGTAACATCTTTAAAAGACTGAAGACACTAAGGGAATAAATGTCAGTGACTGTAAATGTTTAATCTGGAGCTTGCACTTCAGACATTAATACACGAAGAGAATTTCTCTTTCTCCCTTTCCCCATCTGATTTTATCATAAAGATTATTTCTATTTTGTGTGCTGATAAACTTTGAAGCTTGACAAAGAATTTATTTATGGAAAGAGAAACAGTTGGTTTTGTTTGGTTGGTTTTGTTTTGTTTTGGTTTTTTTTTTTTTTTTTTTTTTTTTTTTGTTTTGGTTTGGTTTGGTTTGGTTTTTGGGGGCCCATGTTCCTCTCTGATGTTTTCTCTGCAAACTGGAAAGAATTTCAGCATAATTTTTCCTGGTGCTTCAAGCTCTCTTTGTCAAGCTTTGCTTTGTATTTAATGCTTTAAATTCTGTATTCTCATAACTATTACTCACATATATTAAACTCCTTGGACAATGGTATTGTAGTGGGTTGACCCTGGCTGGATGCCAGACACCCACCAAAGCCACTCTATCACTCCCCTCCTCAGCTGGACAGGGGAGAGATCACTCACCAAATACTGTCATGGGCAAACCTCAAACTGGAGATATTAATTGAATTTATTACTAACAAAATCAGAGAATGATAATGAGAAGTAAAAGAAGACCTTAACAACACCTTCTCCCCACCTCTCCCTCCTTCTCAGCTCCAGAACCTGGAGCACTCCCTCCCTCTCTTTCTTCACTGACCTTGGTGTCTTCAGAGTTGTTCCTCTCTCACAGTCTCACTCTTCTCTGGCTGCAGTTACATCTGGTTTTTGCCTTCTTAAATATGTTATCACAGACATTTCTAACCGGCTGAGCCTTGGCCAGTGGCAAGTCTGTCCTGGAGCTACCAGGGACTGGCTCTGCCAGACATGGGGGGAAGCTTCTAGCAGCTTCTGACCGAAGCCACCTCTGTAGGCCCCCTGCTACCAAAAACCAGGCCATGCAAACCCAGTAGGGGTATTATTTTCAGAGGTGGACAAGATTAAGTTTAAATGGACTGCAGTTTCATGCATTTAAACACATGCAGATGGCCAGAGCCAGACAAACTTTAAGGCCAAAACCACAGTGTTAGTTTAGCATGCCAGACACTGGTGTCATGTCACTGTGGCTTCACAAACTTTCTCGCCCTTGAACAGAGTAAATTCTCTCCACTTGCTCATAGGATTGAGTTGAATTTTCTCAGTCTCTTTCCTAACTCAAACTTTGCTGACAAAGAAAAAAGTAAATCTGAGGTTATGTAAGCAAAGTATCTGATGGTTATGCATTCTCATTTAACTCTGTTAAATCTTTAAATAAAAAAGTTACATCTAACTTTGCAGAAGGCCAGCTGCTTTCATCAGGTCTCTTCCACTTTGGCTTTGATGGGGAGAAAAAAAAGTGTCCAAACACAGGCAATCCCCAAACCCAAAATGTACATGTTCAGATAAACAGAGGGAGAAGGGAGGACATGCACAGTCACTGTCAGCCAGTAACAGGATAGAATATCTCTTCTATTCTTGGGTTTGTCCTCTTTTGGTCTTTCCATGAAATTTCATCACTATCAATGCTGTCAATTTTCCCACTGGCAACTGACTAGTTTTTTCAAGGAGGGCTTTCTTGTGAAGTCAGTTCCTCTAACAATGGATTTGGGCAAGTGTTTATTTTTTGATAAAACTCTGAATGCTAATATATCAAATTCAATAAAAGGAAACAGCAATTTCAAAATTATTTTCATCTTTTCTTTTCTCCTTTCTGAACCACACCACTAATTCTGTGTAACTCCTTCCAGGCTGCAAAATTTCCAAACGTCGATTTCTTCAGAGGAAGGGAGACTTATTTTCTTGCTTTTTTTGGTGCTTTGGCATCCCTTTGATTCTACATGTGCACAGAATCCTATAGGCTAGCAGCTCTGCAACCTTTCCTACCACATCCTGTGGATGATTATGAAGCATGAAGGAAACTGAGGATGACTGAGTAAAGATATTAGCATCCTCTGGAGGATATTAGGAAGCTGTGCTAAGGGATGCTGGGAAAGAGGGAAGTAGAAATCAATAACAAGAAACATTATGTTAGCACCAGAGACACAGAAGTCAAGCAGCTCTGGAGAATCACTCTGTTCTACTGTATAGGTACAGATGAAGCTGCAGGCACATTGCACTGTTGTTCCAAAGATTCAGCTGACGTGTTCAGCTGATGGTGCAGGTTTCTAGTGTAGTTAAAAGCTGTTCCCACTTACTTCACTAGTTCTGGCCCACATACTGTTTGCAAGCTGAACCATCTCTAATGTCCTGCTATTAAAAAAATAGTCTGCTCAATAAACAAGTGAAACTATTATTGGAAATACTTTTCTAGATTGATCCCAAGTCTCACTGCTATTATTGCTGACTCAGAGTGAGTAACAGCAATGATGGCTTCCTGTCCTTGAAAAAGAAACTCAACAGTTTGATGATTTTGTCAAATTTACTTTTCCATGCCCACATAGTAAACTACAAAAGTGAGACATAGGACCAAACTCCTATGGTGTCCAACTTAAGTTCACCCAGTGTTGCTTTTTTCCCTCCTTCTGGAAATGATTCTTTATAAAGCAACTGCAAAGTGCTGCCAGCTCCATATGTGATAATGTGCACAGCAGCAAACCGTCAAATACTTATATCAAAGGAGGTAATGAGAACAAGCTGAGTAATTAGACTGGCCTGAGTAGAAAGGATCTAGCAAAATTTTGAAATGCCATTTCAATTTGCTGTATCTCTCTATCATGTTCACCATCATTCCTTCTGCAATTGGATTTTATTCAGTGAAATTGCTGGGGGCATTCAGACGTAATAGTAAGTTAAGCATTTGTGACAGTGTTAGAGAATGTGATAATGGTAACAATAATCTATAAATGGAAAGTTGTAGTCAGTTGTAGTGATCTAAAGATGTGGGCATAAGAAAAATTCAGAGCTAAAGTATTGGTTTTTCTATTGGAAAACTTCTGCCTTTTTTTTTTCTTTTTGTTTAGCTTGAACAAATAGTGCAGATATTGTTTGACTGTACGTCCTTGTAAAAGCTAAATGAGAAAAAATTTTAAGATACAAATTATATCTACTGATTTCATCATACAACTAATGGATGTACCGAGAAATCATAGGTAGGCTGGGTGGAGATTATTCTCAAATTTAGCAGAAATTGACTGTTTATTGAACCAACAAGTAAGATTAGTTTCTTCACTGTTATCACCTGTTAATCTCCTATTACTATCCTACTAAATGGCACTTTAATAATCTTATCTGTGGAGTGTTAAATTCCCAATTTTTTTTTTCTAAAGAAATGAAAAACAAAGAAATACAGAAAAGACAGGGCATGAAAAGAGAAAAGAACAGGACTAATAAAAACCCAGGAAACGAAAGTGGAAAGGCAGTGATAACAATCAAGAAACATAAGTAATAATCAAATCTAATTTCAGAGAGAATAGTCATATTGCTGAAATCTTCCAATTAGGAATGCATGAGGCTGACATCCAAGTAGCTTAAAGAAATAATCTGAAACTGAGAAGCTGCTGTTTAATACATTTAACAATAAGATGAAATTCTCAGATGTTCAATATAAACTGCATTCCCATCTGCTCACATAACTATTGGAAGGTGCTGCATGTCTATAATTCAAACCAGTTTTTTAACATTGAATTTCCACTGACTGGAAGGCCAGGAAAACCCTCTCTTGAAGAGCTTGTCAGCTGGGGGCCTGCTGGTGGGTAGATCCCAGGCAGCTCCTGGCTGACAGTCCCACCCTTTGCCACTGCTCCTCTGCAAGGCCCTGGGCAAGTCACAAACCAGCTGCTCAGAGGTATCTCTGGAGGGGCCTCAACTCCGAGTCTGGGTTTCTGCTCTCTACCTGAACAGAGTAGTAAATGGCAACCCTCTCCTTCACAGGCCTGTAGATGGCTAAAAACCACCAAACACTTAGAGCTGATGTCTTGTATGAGCTGATCACTGTTTTATTCTCTCGTGTACAAGTTCACTGCCAGCTCACAGATTTGTGTTGCCTTAGGCAAAATGGAAAACATCTGCCCCTCATACGTCTGCAGTCACCCATAAAATAAGAGTCAAAAGACATTTAGCTGCCTCTGCTACCTTTCTCATTGCCAGCCATATGTATTTTATATTGTAAGCTGCATCCAGCTTAATGTTGTACTGCTTCAGATTGTTTTTTCCCCCATCCTTTCTGTGGGTATATGAAGTACAGGAAAAGACTTTTCAAATTCATGTTCTCCATAACAAAAGCAGCAGTAGGATTTTCTTAAAGGAAGAGAAAGGAATGTCTGAAATCTCATCTGTCTTCATGTATCATGAGTAAGATTTAAAAACTGAGAAACAGGAATAAGGAGGCAAAATTCTGGAGGGAATGAAGCTCTCAAAGATACAAGCTCAGAAGGAAATTAAATTCATAGACACTGCTGGAATGGGGACAAGACTGGGACTAATAGTTGGTAAACTTGTAGTTATCAGAGGTGGAAAAAAAGGCATAGAAGAAAGTAGAGAAGACATTACAGCAAGACAATAACTGTTTTAAAGAAACTAATTGAAAACTCAAAGCAACTTTGATGCCATTCTACAGACAAAGAGAGAGACCTGAGGCACAACATTCATATTTGATCTAAAATCCTTATTTTCATGCCTTTTTCCCAAAATAGATATTCAGGAAGTGAGTGCATCATGTATGTAATTTCTACTTATACATTTTGGGTAGAATACTTTTTGTAAAAATCTTTAGAGACACCACTCCTATGAAAGTTTGTTTGCTTATTTATAGACAAAATAAAAGAGGAAATTCAAAATTAAGTTGATAGGTCTTATATACTAAGTAATTACTTTGTCACAGTAAAAAATGAAATAGTGATAGGGATGTTGAGAACCTCCACCAACTACCCCAGTACAAATCTTGTAGATATTGAAATATCCATATGTATTACAACTCAAAAAAGACTAAAAAATCCCCCACTGCACTCTTAAACTTTAAGTGCACCAGGCAGATCCTAACTAAGCTTGCTTAGTGCAAAGACTTTTTCTACTACTTCTTTAGAGACTGGATGACTGGATCAAAGTTTCTTCCTGATTTTCTTTTTTTTTTTTTTTTTAAGGTTCCAGGTGGCTGGATGTCCCCCAGCTCTATCCTCTACTCATAGGACAATCCTAATTCTTGCTTAAACATGAACTGAGTTTTTCTGAAGATTAAAGTGTAGGGACTCATCCAATATGCCTTTAGGAAAAGGCATTTAGATTTCATTCTTATTTAAAATGCATAGGCTTGTGCATGATTACTTAGCATGTCATGCAAAGTGTGTGTATCAGTAGGGAGTAGTGTGTACATTTAGCTTCTTAAAAATTATTCTTTTCTGAAACATGTTTATTTTAGGTCAGAACTCTGATCATTTAGTTTTACTGTTTATGAAATTTCAGTTAGAATATTCATTCTGCTTGCAATGCTAAGAGCTTCAGGGGGTAATTTGCACTGGTTCTTCTGTATCCATTTATTTAGATTTTTGCTTCTGAAGAAATCAGCAAGACAAAATAATGCGTTTCTTCATGAGAGTAGAAAGCAGTGAATTTTCATCATTAAAAATGCCTCTACAATGTACTTTTCTTTTAAGGGGTAAAATTGTAATCCTTTATCCTTATATCTTCATGAACTTTGTTTCTTTCTTTCTCTGTTTGGTCAATTTCACTTGTTAAATTTGATAAACTACAGCATTCTGCATGATACTACATCAGGCTTAGATTTTTAATTATTGAACCCATTTTAACTACTGTTTTATTTTCTGTGTGTGGGAAAAAATAGTGGTGCTCCAAATTGCCATAACAACAGGCTGCACTCCTTAAAACAAGATAAGCTGTGTGTCAAAGTAAAACTGTTGCCATGGTAACCAGTTGAATATTTAAAGTGCAGCATCCTGGTTTAATCAGTCAAATTGCCCCTTTTCCAGAAATCAACTGCATTGACATTCTTACAGCAGAAACAGTGAAAAAGGCAAAACATAGAAGTTAATAAAAATTAATTTCTGCCCTGTATGTTCCCTTTCTGAGAGATTTTGTTCGAGAATAGTCACTTAAACTGCTCCTTTCTAACAAGAGGGCAAATACTGGATCCTTTTATCCTCGAATTCTCAGAAATTCCTGTCATCTGTTCAAGATATGCTTCCCCTAAATAGGTTAGTAGATATTAGCATGTAAGAATGTAGTTGCACGTTCATAAAACCTCCTAGTGACAATAATACATATTTGTAACCTATCTCTTTGGGAAGACTTAAAAAATGGCAGTTGACCTTAAACCAATCCATTAAATCATTATCTGCCCTTTAAATGAACTTTATTATTAGATGGTCAAAGCCAAATGCCATTTCATCCTTTAAAAATTACTTTTATTTTTCTGATTTTTAATTTTTTTTTTAATGTAAAGAAAAATTTCATGCACTGAAAATGAGATTGTTTTCCTTTGGAACTTTGAAGAAAAATACTCAATTATTAAACTGTTTTGATCTCAAAAAATAGTTTTGCAGTATAGATGTCTGTTGTACCATACTTAGTTGTGTTATGCCACCTCAGATTGCTGTATTTTTGGCCCTGAAAGTCAATGAACCATAAAGAAAGTGACATTTATGCCTCAGAAGAATGCAGAAAAGCAAAAAAAAAGTAGATTTAAAAGGCTACACATATAACCCACAATCACTATATTGTTCTTTTGAGATACTGGTTGGTATGACAGAGGGTGAATAGGGTCCCTTACCTGTACACAGCTATTGTACAAATCCTAGCTCACCTCCCAAGGTCTCTAGGAAGTGCTATTAGCCTATGCTTCCTAATAAGGATTTTGAGTCAGAGAGCCTGACTCTAAGTCTCAGTGGTATAGTTGCTTGTCCTACTTCTTTTTTAGCCTAGAGAACAGAGTGGTTGCATAGGGAAAAAGACAGATTCTGCAGATTTGGAATGGTTTCCTTCTTCTCGTGAATGGTCAGTCAGTGCTGCATTAGGAATTGTAGCAAGACTCTCATAAAAGAGAAATAAAATAGCCTCTTTTAAGAAAAATATTCATAGTTTTCTTAGACTAAGTAGAATATCACAGATGTCGCGTTGCTTTTTCATGAAGAGTTTTAAAAAAATCTATGAAATTTCAAGCATTAGGTTATTTTTTCAGGTCCCACAGAGAAAATATATACTTTTCTATCCTGTTTTCTTCTTTCTGCCTGTTCTATTAAGCCTTACTGAAAAAAAAACAACCCAGGACTTCAGTGAGGCTTTGCCATCTCCTGATGTAGTACCTCTATGCAAGGTAGATATTCACCAGGTTTATCCTGGTGAATAAAGGAGGAAATCTTCCTCCAAAAAATGCTGAAAAGTTATTAATTTCTAACACAGATCAATATTTAATTCAGAAAATATTTAATATGATTATAGAAAAGGTTCAATTGTATTATGCTTGCATAAATTATTGCTACTATGCTACAATAGTTTGAGGGTGACATCACTGCTGAGACTTTCAGAAATTAAATGTAGATATCAGCTCTATTTTCTAAGTGGCTGTCAAAACATTTTTTCCTGCTTACAGTGATAAGTCTCCCTTTCTTCAGGCGCTACAGAGACATTGTTTTGTTACTGATATGAGGGAAACTGCTAGATCTAGCTGGCCAGTATAAATTCATGATATCACAGTTAATTGTCAGTTAATCATCAGCCCTAAGATGATTGAGGCTTCAAATGTGTTGAAGTGACATGGTCTGGAATCCTTTTTCTCCTGCCACAAACAGCATTCTTCAATTCTTTCGAGTGACCATCAGCTTTAGAGTTTGAATGTATCACATGACTCTCTGCCACACCACAGATGTCAGGGTCTACGAGTCGGCCTTCTTGGTGAATGAGAAATTGGACCAAAAGTCTACCTTTTTTGATAAGGTCAAGATGGCTACAGCAGCCTGTTAACTGAAGTAGTCCTCACAGAGTGAAAATAGCTGCTCTCAAGAATCCTGGTCCCAAGTACTACTTCTCCTCTGCAGGAAGCAGATGGTTTCTGAAAGCTGACTTGGAGGATATTTTTATACTGCAGCCGAGATACAAGTGCAGCTTATGAAGACAACGAGCGAATCATCAGTAACGGGGAGCTCAGTGCAGGCTGCAGTCTGTGGGAGGGAGCTTTGGTGAAGACGCACGCAGGTATTTTATCAGATGCTCTGACTCAGATAATTTGCCTGAAGTTGAGCGTTACCACATGCTATCCTCGTGTTACTCCTGCAGCAGAAATCTGAAACTAGTTTAGAAGAATCCAAATGAGTGAACTTCCTTTAGTTGCATAAATACAATCTCAAGATGGAAAACAAACTTACCTACAATTGTTGCAATATACCCAAACAGAGAGAAGGACCCAGAACTACACTGCAGCATTTCTTAAGACTAAATGGTGCTCAGATGCAACCATCTTAAAACTACAAGTAAAAGACGAATCTCCTTGGCATGCTGCCTACAAACATGGATGTGGAAGGCAAACTGAAAATAAGACCAGCCACTGCAGCTGGTGAAAAGTCACACAGCTCATCCAAGCCACTGAGGCTTGTTCCATGCTGAGCTGCCTAGAGCTGCCCACAGACTGACAGGAAGATCTATCTGTCAGCAGGAAGTGTGTCCTCCAGATGTACCCACTGCTCTGCTGAGTGCCTAAGTGGGTATTTTGGCCCAGACATCCATGAAGGGAGTGTCAGCTGAGGAAGGATATCTCAGTGCTTGAAGGGCTTCCCACCTCATGTCTCGTTGTCCACTGCACTGTCATTTCTATCACATCATGTGTCCCTCCCCTCTGGGTGTGGAGCCTGTGTGGGCAGCACTGTCCTGCTGATGGCCATGGAGTGAGGCACAGGTCTGGTCCCCAAGGCTGCAAGGGGTCCTGCCACCTTGCCTTTGGCCTTGGGCCATCCCTGCCCGAATGCCCTGCCATCCATGGGCCCTGGATGCTCCCCTAGAGCTGTGTCCACTCCGAGCTGCCCTGCTGGGAAGGACAGGACCCTCTCCTGGGTGGCTGCAGGGAGAGTTAGTGCAGGTTCCCCTAGAACCAGAGCTGGCAGCACAGGGCCCAGCCCGGGGATGTGTAGGGCCAGGGAATTCCTGCTGTCTGGCTTTGTAGCCGGGAAAACTGGAGTAAAGCTTTTGGTGGGAAGGGCAGAGCCCTGCCCTGTGGCCAGTGTCATGGCTGAGGTGCTGGGCAGAGCTGGACAAGCCTCAGCACCTTCATGCCCTGATCCAAGTCAGGTGGGTTGTGCTCATCCTCTTGCATTGTTTTCTCCCTGGTGCTTTCCCATCTGCAGGTATTTGTTTATGTTGTTCACAGTTAAATGATAAAGATTAAATAACATAACACTTCAGTCTGACATTTAGTGTATGCTACTTTTTTTTTATGTGCAGATTGAGATAATATCACTGTACTGACAGCATGGAAATTTTCACTGATGCAAACAGAAATATGTACTTTGTGTTTTCCCAGACTTCTATTTGGATGAAATAAGCTCTCACTCAGACAAAAAGGCCTTTGTTATTCATGTTCTCTCCAAGTCTTAATTAGCAGTTGAGCTTTGAAAAAATAACAAGCAAAGAAGTCCAGCCTTCATAGCCATTTCCTTTGTGTTAAGGACAGAAGCAGCTGTAAGGGACACTGTGTTTCCTGATCTCTTGGGTTTATTTTATTGACATGTGTCTAGACTGTTTCTCCTAAAATGCCTACTGCTTGAGGACTGGCTTACAACTAAGCCTGGCCTGTCAGTTTTAGCTGGGGCTTCTTTGTTGGTTTACCAAACAGCAGCCACAGCTGGGTAGGTAGGATCTAACCCTGTTCTTGTCCTGATCTTGTGTTCCTTCAGCTACAACCTTCAGTCCAAACAGAGCCTGACCAGGGACTGCTGCAGTGGGTAATATTCTTGTGGCATGTGTAAGGCATTTTCTGCTGTACCAATGCACTATTTCATGGTACAGTAGCATTTTGTTGGGTGTTGTTTTTTGGTTTTTTTTTTTTTAACCTCTGTAGTGATGTTCAAATCTCCTCCTATGCTACAACATTGTTTGGGATATTTCAGTCTTTGACTTTAATTTGCTCAGGTATTTGCTCTTTCTAAATGTATCTGTTGCATGTAATGTCTTCATACCACACATAATTTCATCTTTTCACACATCCCAGTAGCAGTTAGGAAGAAAAAGGGAAGTGTCAGTCTCAATATAAATGATAGGTATGACTTGTACAGATTGCTGCAGCACAGCATCCTTCTCCTCACCCACCTAAAGACATCACTACAGATAAACAAGAATTCTGTGTATCCTGTGCGCAAAGTTGACCTGCATACAAGGAGCAGCTTGGGTGCTTGTGGTGGCAGACCCAGCATAAATCAGTAGAGAAAATAAAATAGAAATCTACTCTGCACTCCCAAATTCACTTCAAAATCCTGTCTCCAGAAGGCAGACAACACCATTTGTTCTCAGTAAGACACAGTGTTAGCTAGATGAATACATGCCATTAAAACTGGCATGCAATGTTTAACATCACTACAAATCCAGAATAAATTCAGCTGCAGTGCTTTCCTCCTCCTTTTTTTCTCTCTCCCTTGGGCATTAATTAAACACAGCATTCACAAGCATGGACCCTTTAAGAATGATCATTCTTTACATATTACAGATGTCAAGCTGTGAATACATGGGATAGTTATATTAATTTCTAATCACTTTTTAACAGGCAGTGTCTGGCTTCTATGTAGCCAGCAGTAGATATCTGTAGGATTTTAAATACTTTTATCCATTGGCATGCAAATGCAGAACCAATTAGAATCTTATTGCTGGAGGCACGAATTTTATTTTTTAGAAAATATATGAGTAATCATAAAGAACTCAAAATTAGGCTATGCTACTCCTGAAGAGAATTATTTATCATTCATGCTTAAAAAAACCGCCTCGTGTTTATACAAATGCATGTGAGAAGTTCATATGGTATAAAAATATACATCCAAATGAGCCAAAAAATATAAATGTTTGGAAATTCATCAGAAATATGCAACATCTCTGTCAGAATGTCACTAGATTACAAATCCCAAAGAAACAAAGCCTTTTACTTCTGTAAAAAGAAATTACATATGCAATATAGTTTGAATTTTACATCTAATGTTTTTATTCTCAAAATGACTTGTTTTGCTTGTGCTTTCTTCATTATTTTGTCTTCATTGGTGCTTGAAAGCACATTGTTCATTTAGGAAAAACATACCCCTTTATGTTAGCAAATTCTGCTACAATCAGTCCTTGACCTAGATTCCCACATTTCTCAGAAATTACGTTTCTGAAGTTGTTCACACTCCATTTCATAAGAGACTGAGTTCTTGGAATGTAATATTTAGTCAAAGCTCAGTGTGTGAATCAAAATTGGACAAAACTCACATTGTTCTACTCTCAAATGCCATTTTTAGCATGTGCAATAATTACTTCACAGCTGGCTTTAATAAAATGGGTGCTGGAAAGGGGGCAGGTTCATGCAATATTTAAATATATGTTTAGCTGGAAAATAAAAAGGAATTTGCAATCTAACTTTTAAAATGGTAGTGGTGACACAGAGCATGATTTTTAGTGCAGAAGGAGAGAGCTGAATTTAATACAAATCCCTTGTTGTAAGCATTGAAGTAACAAAATGCAGACTGAGTATTAAGAAAAATCCAATAGCTAGCACCAAAATCTCTGAGCTAATTTGTAGTCATAGCTCATTTTGACATCTTCAAAGAATATAGGATACTGTTTAAAGAAAAGAGGAAAATAGAAGCATTGTTTACCACCATACAGTCTCAATAATTAGGGAGAAAGATTACTTAGAATAATATTCTAGTGCAAGGTAATAATTTCTGTTCTTTTACCGGTGTTATGACCAAATTAGAAGTGAGAGAGGTGCATGATCAGGCTCAGAAACGAGGTGTGCATGAGCTTCCATGTCAGGACAGAATCTGTTCTTGCAGTATAAATGAGGAAACATCAAAAACACTGGAGACTAGTAAACATGACAGTCAAAAGGAAGACCAGATAGCAGCCAAAAATTAGAGCAAGGGGTAGTAGTTTAGTGTATCTGTACCTACCATGTCTAGAGGTGAGATTTTAGGCTAAAGAAAGAAAGATGACTGAAGAAAAGAGCATCTGGAACATGGAACAAACTCAGGTCTGCAAATCAAGAGTCACTTTTAAAATTAAAATGGCAGAAGACAAGGTATGGATTCAGAAAAGGTTAAGTCTTGTTCTAAAAATGTTGAGAAGTTAACAGGAGCTGAATTAATTCTTCTAGTCCAGAGATGTTTATTCTTTCTCCAACATCATGTTTAACAGAGCAAGTGACAGCGTAAACCATGTATGTATCTGTGTTGTGTGGTTAAAGAGAAAGACCTACACAGTATTATGCTTTTAGATAATCTAGAATTTTGAATAAATGGATTTGATTTTGTTCAGAAGACTTAGGAAGCTGTGTTGGCTCAGGGAAAAACTATGAATATCCTTGGTTTGGAGCCTGGAATTTCATAACCAAGAGAAGAATTTTGTTAGCATTTGCCATCTCAAGATCATGTCAGAGAGTTAGTAGTGTTTTGAAAGTTCAGAAAGTACCTGTAGCCAAATATGACTTATTTTTATTTTTATTTTTATTTTTATTATTTTTATTTTTATTTTTATTTGCACTTGGTCTGGCAGATGCAGCGCTCGCACAGAGGATCTGCAGAGAGATCACTGCCACGTGCAGGATCTACAGATGTATTGGGAATGTCTGCCTGTGTAAACACAGATGCTATTTTGCAAAAGTTTCCACATAGCAGCTGAATGACGAGTGAGACATTTTTTGTCACTGCAGAGCTGCACGTGGTCCTGTGTACAGCATTGTGAAAGGCATTAGAGCAAACATGTACCAATGGAGAACTCTTTACTCTGGAATTTTTGTAACCCCACATCTTTGCCATAATGCTCTCTGCAATAAGCTGTAACGCCCTTCTGTGAGATGAAATGTGTAGAAATGACAAGAGATAACAGGCATCCTTCTGTTTAAGTGAAATTGTTTTGAAACATGGGTTTATTGAATGTGATATTTCACAGAAATACAATGACTCCAGTAAAATTTACATGAAGGAATTTTTTTTAAAATCCTGAACTTTCTGGTAGCTTTATATGTTTGAAAAAATGGAAAAAGACTGGAGAGCAAAGAAAAAAGGGGGAAAAAAGGGCAAATTTGATAGCTGTGTTCTTTTTAGATATTTTATCACACCTTTGATACTGTATTAAAAATTATTCCTTTGCACTAATGTGGATCAAAAGCAAAGGGAAAACCTCAAAACTTTCCACAAAATTGAATATTTATCTCCCACAGAGCTTTAGTGTTAAGCATACTTTAAATAGCTGGCTTGTTCATCTCTGTGGAGAGTAAGAGGAACAGATTGCTGTCAGGGAATTTAAAGGGTTTATCATATTTGGGATCAAATTGCATTTATAACTACTAAGGAAATGCAGAATATGATCTCTGAAATCAGAATCAGTTCCTGAACCGGAAAAAGAGACTGAGTATGACTTTTATTGCTCACAAACATGAAACTTAATTTTAATGATTGTAGATATTTTCAATATGAGTGGTTGAATATATTAAAATGTTCAACACTTGATTGTCACTGTGAAAACAACATGATGAAGAAATCTGTTTTCAAAGTGAAATCTGCTGGTGGAAACATATGGCAATTAAAAGCTTACACTAAATGATCTCTATGAACTCTAGTTAATTTTTAAATCTTCAAAATCGTAACCATTTATTGATACAATGTCTATCAGCTATTTTATTTTATCTGGTAATTTGTTGACAGGATTTAGTTTACAGCATTTTGAAACCCATTTCTACAACCAGAAAAAGCGACCTATGATAGGAATTGCATCATTTTGCTGGGACTATAAATGTACTGATATTCCTAGTGTAGTGGTTAGGAAAAGAATTTAAAGAAAAGTAACTTGATTTGAAAACACACAGATAAATACTATAGCAGCTTGAAATTTTTGATTGTTAATACTTGGAATTTTTCAATGATAATTTAATTATTTTCCCATGCATTATATTTCTAGCACAGGATAACTTAGTTTTGACAAAATTATTATATGTGCAAAGGGATGGGAGGATATTTCTTTCATGTATATGAACTTTCTCACAAACTGATTAAATTTAAATATATAAGCACTTCTGCAGTAGTTAAACATGTATTTGGCTACAGGTCTCCTTAGTATTTTGGGCTAATAATATTTTACTGACCCAGACAAACAAAACCTAATAGAAAACTACATTTCCTGATGTGATTTTTGTGAAGTCAATTGAGTCAAAGTACAGAAGAATTCATATCCATGGCTTAGTGAGACTAACTTGTTAATGCTCTGAGTCAGGGTATGGTAAATAGCACTTGGTAATCTTTCTGGTTCATTCAGGCTTGGTAAGATCTTTTTGCCTTTGATACTCAGAAAAAAATATTATTCCATGTGCAGTTAGGTCTCCCTCACTTTCGTACACAGAACCTCTGCATATAGAGGTGCCAGCAGCACAGCTTTAGAAGGTGTAATCAGTGATAAATTCAGGACAAAAAAAAAGCTTATTGCAATTGTTTTAGATAGCAACTCACGAGCTTACTAATGACTAGTCTTCTTGACAATGTCATAAATCCTGGTATTGCTGTTCAGTCTTCAAAGTAATTGCTATATTATTTCTACCAATTTGTCCAGTGTAGACTCCTGTAGATGACACTTTAAACTGTGATTGAATGAATCAAGTTCTGAAGTCAGAAGCTGATAACAAATCATTCTAATGAGGCTCCTTCTATTTGTCATAGAACATGACTGTAATGGAAAATTACCTCACATTTATATTTTGTTAAATAGATATCAGTGTTTTAAGTGTTCATCTGACATCATGGCCATGATTTCCATGCACAACTGTTAGGTGTTCTGCTTCTAGCTTTTATCTACCTCTCTGATGTTTCTTAGAATGTCACTCATATCCTGGCAAGATTAAAAAGCTTTTCAGTGCACTGCTATGTTTTACAAATGCTCAGTCCAGTTGTGGTCTGTGAAGTTCCTGGATACTAATACCAGCTATTTGACCAATTACTAGTCAAAGAAATACAGATCATCTGTTGTTGAATGGAGCTTTATTCAAAGCATGGTTCTGAGCAAGTGCTGACACTCTTTTCAAGATGGCACCAGCAATTTAAAACTTTGGTAGTCACTTTCCCCTCGTAATTACATTCTTTAGCTACATTTTAGTAAACTATCATAGCTCTGGGTGATTAGATCACTAAACAATCTTATAATAAATATAGGGAAGCTGAAGAAGATAAAAAAGAAAATCCTAAATGGAGATACATTATGATGACACAGTTATTTATAATCACATAAAATATTAGCATTTTATGAAAATCTAATACTACCCAATATGCAAAACTGTCCTGACTGGCAACTAATAATATTGTAGTCTTCACTGCTTCCAGGGTTTTTTTTGAGAGGAAGCTGGGTCTTTTTTTTTATATTTAAGATTAAATATTTAGCATAAGTTTTATGTGTGCAGGCTAAGCATCTTAGGTACTACCTTCTCCTCTATGTTCTTACTCAAGTAAAGACTGAATTAGACCCCTATCTTCCAATAGGTCAAAATTCCAGTCTACTTCATCCCCTCATTAGGCTCCTAAACAAATGTGTCCTTGCCATCTTATTTCAGAAGAAATTCTGCACAAAAATGCTCAGCACTATCTTGATCTGTCTGAAATTATATTTTACTAAGTAGGACTTATCTAAAAAGCACTTCCTCCTAATTTTGTTTTGCATCTTTTAATCAACTCACTACAGCTACAGCAACTTTTATTTTATATTATGAATAACTATCTCACTCATAAAAAGATGAAACTACTTCTGACATACCACACCAGGTCAGGTGTAAGTTCTGAAACTGCAGTTATCAGTACTTTATTCCCCTGTAATCTATGCCTCTTTCTAAGTTTTACAGGTCCTAAGAAATGACTGGAGTACCTGTGCAAAAGGTAAACCTGGAAAGTAAAATAACTGCTGTTTCCGTTCAGAAATGAGAAAATTAAGAAACCACCAAAATAAACAACTAGATTAACTGATGATGTCATAAATGACATCATAAAAGCATTTCACATGCATATTGAGACATCTAGACAAAAGCATGTCATAAAGAGCTTCTAAACATGGATGGTATTTATGAGGGAGATTTAAATGACCACTTGAGAGCCATTATGTTCTATTATGTAAATAGGCATTTAGGGACTTGTGAAAATTTGTAATTATGATAGTGCAGAAGCTCAAAAGTGGGTTTCCATAAATGTTTTATGAGGCATTTGTTAATTGCTCTGTTAAGGTAATCTCGTAATTAAAACATTCTACCTTTATGTCACTAACAGATTTCAGACACACTGGAAGGATAATCTATTATAAAGTACTCCTCAATTTAGTTTTGGATATGGAAACAACACATTCCTTAACTGGTTATTTAGTGCAAAAAAAGTATAAAAAATAACTCTAATTGAACAGATGTTACAACATGAGTGTTAAATGTCCAGTAGTTTTCTCTTCTTGTTTCCCTGTTTCTGCAGTGGAATATGCAAACCTACTTTCAGGGAAAAACTGGGGAGGGGTGGATGTAGGTGAGCAAAGAGACACATTTTACATTTTCACCTATGCCACCTTTACTTCAGGATAATCTCCTTCAGGAAGACAGGTTTGAACTGTGATGTCTCCCTTGAAAAGACATTCCTGTAAGCCACAGCCTGGTCTGTAATGTCTTATGTATTAAGACAGACCACCTGTCCTGGATGGTGGCACACCATGGTTTGGTTTCTGATACAGCTGGTGGAAGAAAAAGTAAATTGGGCTTTCTAAATTTTCTCAAAACAAACAAACAAACAAACTAAAAAAGCAAAGGTATGTCATATTCACATTCTAACACTGTGTAGCTGTCCCTGAGAGGAAGCTGAAATGAGGCCTGAGGGCACGAGTTTTGTCATTCTGGGATATGGAGTAAGGGATTCCTCACCACAGTTACAGAAATGCCCGTACTGTTCAAGAACCCAGTTTGATCTTTTCAGAAGCCAGTTTGATCTTTTCTTAAAGCACTTAAGCCTGATTCTATCAGACAAAAGTAAAATTAAAATATTGACCAACTTCTTGAAATATATTGTCTACTTTTCTTCTCTCATCTCTGAACTAATTTTGAGAAGAAAATTCTTTACCTCTGCTGATCTCAGGCTTTATGCAAGGGTCAAGATACCAGTTGCAGAGCTGGCAGAAGGTTTTTCTGTTTCTACAATACATGGAAATGTTTAGGTAGGGATGAGATCTTATTTTATTGAAACAATATATTATTTTTTCTTGTAGAAATTCTACACTTAGCATGGGTCTGTTACGAAGCAATCACGATACCAAAAGTTACTTAGAAAGGGTTCACTATTTCAGCAGTGGGTAAGAGGGTTCCAGCAGTAGAGACAGACTAAATAACAGACATTCCAAGAAATGACTAAATGGAACAACTTACAGAAGTTCACAAAAGTTAAATCTGATTACATCAGAGAGCTATACAAAATCCTCTGCTGTAGTGGAAGTTTGTGCTTTGTCTAAAACCAGAAGATGATCACTCATCAGGCTTTATGTGTTTTACTCATCTGCTAGCCTGACATTTAGATTTGGGTAGTTTCTGAACAAGGCGATCCTTTTTGCCTTCCTGTCATTCTCATAGGTCTTAAAGTATTAAAAACCAGTTATCCTCTTGATCACTAAGGGTTTATTTGCAGCATAAGCAATAAATGTCTTCTCTGTCCATCACTTTTTCATGCTCTTATGTGCAGACAGAAAGGAGGCAGGAAGAGTAAAAGAGCCAGCAGCTGAAAGTCAGATTAGAAATAAATGCAGGACTAGTCCCTGGATTTTATATTTAAAGAAGAATTGGGAAAAAAAAATTAAGAGGAAGGGATGAAAGGACACACACAAGAATGTGGAAAGAAAACTGAGTCAACTGTCTACTAATGAATGCTGTAGAGCAACTCAACAAGCTTTCATCTGTAAAATTGATGTTAACCAGAATGGCTATCATTTTATTTGCATGGGGTTTGTACAAAGGCACACATTCTCTGAAATTCTTTCTGAAATAACAGATCCACAAAGTTCTCACATTGATTATGTTCTTTGTAAGTAAGCTTTGATTCCACATCACTGTTATTTTTTTTTTCCTTTTTTTTTTAAAGCTGGTTGCCTAAGGAAGCAAGGCTTCAGCAATGGTTCCGGTATCCTCCCATTAGCAAATTTTTTTCCACTTTTTCACCTTCAAAGTAGACAGGTACAGTAAAAGGCTTTTGTAATTCCTACAAGTTTTGAGAAAGTGGACAGCAAAGCTAAGAAGGTCTGTGCCCCAGTAATGGGAGGTAGTAGCATGAGCTCAGGGGCGCTTTCGGACAGTAGAGAATCCTCACCGGAAAGGCTCACCGTTCTTGCAGCCACCTTTAAAATGTTTGCATTATGCTTTTGGCATTATGTTCATGCATTCAGAAGTTATACCCTTCTGAACAAGAAACCCTCTGATTAATTCTTATGGCACTATAAAAGGCAATTGATGCAGTTTTACAGAGGAGATGCTGAAAAACAAGTGAAGTAGGGAATAATGGTACCATGTTCTCCAATAGGAATCACAAGTTTTTGGATAAGGGACATAGGCATATATTTCAGACTAAACATCTAAAGCATTGTAGAGTAAATAGGAGAGGATGTTTTTAGCAAATAGCATGTCAAAATGATAACTCTTCATGTGTTTTATCTTAAATTGCTGTAATTTAATCACACATTTCCCAAGATGCAAAGCTTATCTGTCATTCATTTTACAGCTTACATACCTCTTGAAAATAAGCAGAAACATTGCTAGAATTCTAATGAGTGCTTTGCTGCTGTGCATCATGAGAACTGTAAACTGCCCTACATTTTAAATCTGCTCTTTGGCATTGCTTAACCAACACACTTGAGACTCTGTATTGTACTCATTTATCCTAATTTCCTTGAATTAATATATAAGACTGTCATTCACACTCAGGCTTCTCAGAACAGTTTCCAGGAAATGCAACAGAAACTAGTCAACAAAAGCAGATGGGCATCCTGGGAATCTGAAGTGATAAAAATAATATAGCAGAACACATTAGCAGCACATATAGCTGGTTTATGCAGCTTTTTGATCTTATTACTATTACTTTCATCTTCTCTCTTCTTTTTCCTCTTCTCTTTAAAATCACATTTGATATGGAATTGGTTTATTAAACTACCGCTCCCTGCAGGCCATGGAAAATAAAGTAACCTCAAGTGCATAAAGAGCAAAGGTGGTTTAAACATTGGAGTAAAATCTAAGTAAAAAGTCAGTGGCTTCAAAACACAGCAAGAACATCGGTTTCAGCATCTGAAGGACAGACCTACCCAAGATTTCCACATAAGGAGAAACTTAGAGATTGGAGAAGAACAGTGATACAGTCACGTATCTACTTGAAGGCATGTGAGCGCTCAGATTGCAGGGTGTAGCAAACAGCAAATTCCAGCCACATTTGGCACAGGGCTCCCTTTGTACATCATGCTCAGCTTTGAGCAGAATAATTAAATTCATTGGGCCAGAGAGAATCCATAGTGAAGTGTTTTGGGCACTCATCTGAGATCAGACCTCATTTCCAGTAGTGACTTCAGCCAATACTGAAATAATTTATATTACTTATTCCTTGTGCCAGGGACTGGGAGGGGATCTACACCCCAGCACGAGCACTCTCGCCATGAGACCGTGTGAATCCATCTTGTGGGCTGGTGTCAGCCAGAGCCTGGACATTTCTGGCAAGCATCCCAAATGGCTGTGCTAATCATAAAGTAACAGGAGAGTCCTCTTCACATTGTGCTAGAGCACACCGGATTGAATAGGTGTGCTGAGGACACACTTAGTGTATCAGGTCCTGCAGGCCAAAAACCAGTAAAGAACTGAGTTACTGAATCCAGCTCAAGGGAGCTGAAGAGCCTATCTGTTTAATTTTGAGCAAAGTTAAACATTCTTTGTAGCAGAATTCTAGCTATAAAATTTCTGGTGAAAATATAGATAACTGGCACTTTCTGCTTACAGTCCTAACATTAAACTAAATGAAAAAAAGAGATGAGTAAATTTTTGGGTTTATGATTTCCATAGAGATGCCTATTTTCCATTTTAAGCCTTAGAATCCAAGAAAGTAAAAAAAGAAACCAAATTAAATATTTACTCCAGTAAAAAAAAATTACAGAAATTTCTGCATAGTCAGCAGACTTGAACCAAAAATAATCTAATTAAATATTAAATACTGGGTAAATATTAAGCATTAAATATTTATAAATATTTATTATATGAACTATTTAGCATAAGGTATTGTAAATATTACTATTTTAATGTAAAAATTCCTCTGAAATATATTCTATGGTTTGGGAAGCAATTTTTAAAAGTTTTCTTTTATTGAAAATGGTTTTGAGCAATTTTAAGTCCTGCTGCTATTACTTTTTCCTACAATACATTAGGACAGTATTTTAGATAAATCTATAATAAGATCTAAAATATTCGATATAATACAAAGCAATCTTGTGATAAGAAAGAATCCATAGTTTTATTAAAATAGGCTAAACTCAGGAAAATTTATCTTCTTTTGTGTAAAGGAAGGATAATTTAGAAGGATATCAAGGAAAGCAAATCTGCTCTATGCTATCAAATTATGGCAACACATTATATCTCATCTACTGTTTATCAAATGAGATGAGCTTCTGTTCATTTTCCTTGTAATAAAACAATCATAGAATATGCTGAAATTGAAGAGATTCATCAGGATCATCAAGTCCAACTCCATAAATATGTTATCAATTAGTACTGGTACTTGTAGATTCATTTCTCACAATTATTGTGGAAGTGGAGACAGAAAATGCTTAGTAAGTAAAAGGCTACATAATCCTATATTTGGAAGTAAATGTAAGTGCACTCAAAAGTGTTTTGTTTCCCTATTTATGTTAAATTTAAATAAAGGCAGAATTTGAAGTAGTTATGTCTCTTTTTCTTCCCTGATCTGTTTGTATATGAATTTTTATATCTTGAAAAATTGATAAAGACAATTAGGAAATTAAATTTTCTTAGGAAACTGTACTAGGACTAGTGCTCAAGGCAAATTTTGACTTTGATAATTACCCATGTGATTTTCATGTTGACTCCCCTGCAGTGCTACTGTGGTTAAAAGTCACCATAGGATAGCTATGAAGTCTAAATGCACAACAATAGCAAGAACACTCTGACTAAAATCAGATACTAACATCAGTTGCCACTTGACTCACTAAAATAGTTTTGTGGATTTCTCTTTTTTGTTTGTTGAACAAGCTTACCATTATGTCAGAAGTGTTCAAAAAACAGGGATGAGAAATTAACTGGCATGCTCAAAAGAGCATATATGAATCAATGTTTATCTTCCTATTTTTGGGGAGCCTCCTTTCTGCTTAAGATTGAAATAAAAATGAAACAAAAGGAGGAGTATTGCACTTTTTCATCATAATCAGTAATTAATTTTCCCCTGTTATCTGCTATTTATCCCACTGTTGGATCCCTGGCAGTGAAGTCCTGATGAAAATGCCATTATATTTTAATTTTGAAGTGATGATATTAATCCATTAACTATCTGCATGTTTAACCAAATGACAACAGTTAACTCTTTATCCTTTTAAATCATTTATCCCCAGTACAATTTCTGAGTGAAGTTTGTACTGCCAGGAATTTGGTATTGAACAGTCTTCACTGTTAAAAACCACTGTAATTTCACTGTATCAGATCTAGTTTTCACTCAGATATTCAGATTTAGATTAGTCCAAGAAATCAGGAGATAAATGATCAGAAATTTCTACTCTCGTGTCAGTCACATTTGTTGAGCCCAAAGCCACTGCATAGGGTAGAATTCAAGGCATACTGCACCAGTGAGCTGAAGCAAGAGGAGCCTCTATGGCCTGAAGTTTAAATCTGTTGGACTGGTAATGAAATCCCACTTTCCAGACCTGTTGTGGGATTTTTTTCTATGTATTATTCTGTATTTCACATAGCAAAATATAATGAATGCCCTCCTAATAAAGGCTAGAACCAATGAAGACAGCAGAGAAACTTAATTTCAGGATTCTGATTAAATTTAGACATCAGGCAGATGTCAACCTAGTCAACATGGTCAATAAAAAGATTCTATACTATATACTGAAGAGCAAAACCTAAAAAGAAGTAGATTTGATGGGCTTTAATTATATAGAAATATAGAATTTAGGGATTTCCAGAGTTAGGAGACAGCTTGCATAGGTATTTTTATCATGCAGACATTTCTGCCCTTATACCTAGGTTTTGCTTACATTTCAGCTTTAGAATCTTAAATTATTCTGGATATGACCATTAAAATTAGAGTTTCTTTTTAAATGTGGGAGAAGAATATGATTTTTTTTATTGGGGGTCAAATAAGAGTGGGGTTTCCTCTTAGTTTTTTGTCTGTTAATTCTTCATGCCTTTTTCTTTCCACATTCAATATAATGTAAATAAAAAACATATGGGTTTAATGCTACAATCACTGATAGCAGTGGTACACCTCTCTGATCTGAAGGGTTCAACAAAATCCTGTAAGTGTCTGGGATATCATTAATAAATGTATACTTTCTCATTGATCTACGAGGACCAGGATATCTGATGAAAACCTGGTATGATAGCACACAAGTTCTTGTCAGGGTCAGATGAAGCCCTTGGGAGAGAATTAAAATTTCAAAAAGATGAAAGGGAGAAAATATCATTGCTTAATGAAATATGAATAGATATACTGCATTGTTCAAGAAGGTGTTGTTATATGAGCAGACTCCTGGAAAGTTTGCTGTAGAAACTGTTACACATGCTCAATGCTACCCTGAAGGTGTGATTGCAAATTCGCAGAGGAACATATTACAAAAGCGGTACCTGGCAAATTCAAAACTACATAACTGAAATGTAAATATCCAACATCAGAAACTTGGTTTTTATTAGAAAAAGCTTTATCTGAGAGTAGAAAAATACTGATATTAATAATTTGGTCATAATGTAAAAGGTGGGGTTTTTTTGGACACAAGCCTGTGTATGAACTTTGCTTTTGCAAGAAGAGTGCACAATATTCATTAAGCAAGTTTTTTTAACTCGAGTTACGATATGATATAGAAAAGGATGCTGATGCTAGAAATGAAATTCATGTTCTGTAACAGTACTTCCAAATTCCTTCTTTAGCTTTCTTAATCTTTCCCTTTTTCCCTGCCTGCTACTCACTGCTAAGCCCATTTCTCTCAGCTCGTTTCTCAGTTTAAATCTATTTTTATCTTATTGATGAGTCACTCGTCAGTCTGTAGTTTAACACATCCTGTGTTTCTCCGGATGGTCTCACATGCTTTTTATATAAAGGGAGAGGAGGACTCTGTAATTGCATTGTGACTCTATTCTTTTTCACTCTAAAGGAAATTAAGGTGGTATTTATTTATAGCCTGGAATATTCCCGATTTTTTTTCCTATGAAAATTTCCATCAGGTTCCTATGAGCGTGCTTACCTAGGTCTGCTACTATGCTTTTTCTCACTCAAGGCCTGTATAAATGCTGGTGTTTATTTGGTTGTGCTGCTTGTCAGTTCAGCTGCAGCTGAAATCATTAAATTCTCATATAATTATAGTGGTGCCATTCAAACAGCTAGAGTTTAGGTTGTGTCAGCATTTCCATTATAAATCCTTAATTTAAATGGCTTGCAGTAACTCAGCCATAAAATATGTTTTGAGCTGAACCTTGGCTTGTAAGGTTTCAGGCCAGGAGCAACTTCCTTTTCAAACTGAAAAAAAAAAAAAGAAGAAAACAACTCTCTCAATCATTTCAAGAGTGGATTGAGTGCTTGTGAAAAGGCTAAGTTTACTGCTGTAGGAACCAAGCTATGGTAAAAGCCTTCAGTGACACAAAGACGTGTTAGAGGTTTTCTTTGTTTTGCCTCAACTTATAGATTCTGATTCTGTAAGGGAATTGTTTGGGTCCTGTGTAAACTCATGTCTGCTTTAAGGCTGATAACAAGAAAGTAATTTGATGGCAATTTTGATAGTACATTAAGGGAGCAATTAAAGGCATTCATGGCCACCAGCACGGGGAGACCGAGACATGGACTGGGGAGAGGCAACACAACCATACAAATGTGTTACTTCAGATGCCTTTCATGTTCTTGCCCCTGCTGTTTTTAGATGGAATATCTTTTTCTGGATTTCTCAACTGCACCAAAGCATACAACCAAAGTAGAACCTCTGTCTCTGTATTTTGAGATACTTGGCTGAAAACATCTTCCTAGAAATGTAGCCTGCAGTCTTGATCACAAGACAGGCTCACTCAGAAAAGGAATGAAAATAGCCCCCACCTGTAACAACTCACAGAATACTATTTGGCAGGAGATATCTCACAAAACACCACTTAATACAAGAAAAATGAATAGCTCTTAAAATTCTTTTGACATTTAGATAGTAAAATCCAAATTTAGTTTGACATGAACTGTAGCTGGCAGAATTCAAAATCTGCATAGAAAATAGATTAATGACAAGTTCTAAAAAATGGATTGAGGATTTTCCTGGTGAAGTGCTTTAATCCATGCATTTTGACGAGTGTCATTTGATTGTTTGAGAACTTCAAACAGAAGCTTTTGACCTTAAACTACTGATTCTAGTAAAGCCACTACCAAACCTTGTGTCTTCAGTCGGACAGGAAAAAAATGTTTTGTCCTTCTAAATATCTACTATTTGTGGCAATATGGCCTAGAGAGGCAGTATAAAGCTAAAGAGTGTCCTATACTTAGACCTTAATTATTATAGTTCTTTCATGCAGATCTGTTTTCACAACAAATCTCATGAAGATGTGATTTTCTCCCCTCTGCCCCAATTTAATTAAGTCAAAATTAGTCTTATTCCATTTAGGTTTGTTGCTCTGTATTTTGATGACCTTCCTTTTGATTTTACATAGTACATTTAGATATCAACATTATAGGAAGAGTCCATCACTCTAAAGGAAAAAAAATAATCATGTCTTGCTGTTATTAGCATCAATTACAATTATTTTCAAAATGTGTTAAAGAAGATACTCCATAAAATGCCTATCTTCTGCAATATGGCTGATGAAGCTCTAATTCTCCTGGAAGAATGTTGTGCCATAAAGGAGTCCTTGCAACAGTAATTGTAATAAAATATTGAAGTAGATCTCATTAAAATCGAAACCTGAAGCTCATGATTTTCCCTTACTGTGTATGTGCTACCTGAACAGACATTCAAAGTTGTTATATTTCATAAGGGCTTTGGATCAGCAATTTTCTACCCATTTTTGTATTGGTTATCCTGAGTGTGTTCTCTGTGAGTGTTTTATCTCCATCTGTATTATCTAGAAAGTAATACAACCATATTTAGGATGCCATGGAAAATGAGGAATGTTACAGTGATGCTATCTACTAAATTTACAGGAGGCAGATAAACTAGCAGTTCAGTGGTTATCGATTTCTTCCTTACAGTGGACCGCTACTATAAAATCAAACATTTTTTACATCCTTACCCAGGGTAGACAAAGCACCACAGGGCCACCACAGTTGCACAGGTGACAAGCAGTGTCACTCTGGGACCAAAGACAGCCTGTGGAGAGCACAGCTTGTGCACTGCACTGCTGTAGTGAGGCTTTCATTTTAGGGCTAAGACAGCACTTCATCTCAGCACCAAGCTGTGCTGTGCTGGGACTTCTGAAGAGTTTGTAAGACCCTGAAACCCAAATTCCTTGCACACAGACATACCAAAAGCAAATCTTGGGCGGCTGCAATCTAGGAAAAGCAGTCAAGCCTTCTAGCTTTAAAATGTGCTACCATTATACTGTCAGTTGGCCAAGTAAATGACAAGATCTATGTAAAATACTCTGCTGAAGTTCTGGTTTGTATTTTCCCAGTTTCAGAATTTGTCATTTGAATACTTTTCTATGTCAGCAGTTATGACAGAAAAGGATGGGCAACACTGAAATAACTCAGAGGGCTCTTCCATTTTGCAGCGGCTCTTCCATTCTTAAAAAATTTGCAGTGAGGTAATTACTTACTTGGGAAAGGTGGTTGACTGATTGCACTGACTGGGCATGTTTGGTGCTCATCTTAATGATTGGAGAAAGGTAATGAATGGCAACTTATTGACATAGACAGTACCAGTTATGTGTGTTCTGGGGGTCTTGGGATCATTGATTTTGATAATGGATTACCTGTAAGAGAGTTGCTCCTTCCTTTTCTAAGGGGTGAAGAGTATCACAATGCTATGACTGGTTGCACGAAAAAGTAGTATCTTGTGCTTTAACATAATAACGATTGTGGCTCACTGCTTCAGGGAACAGCAGTCTTTAAAATCACAATGAAAACCCAAGTATAACCAAGTTTCTATTCTTTCCTGATGGCAAGCAAAAATGAAGAAAAAGGGACAGTACTTGGAAACAAACCAAATAAAATGTTTAGCTCAAATGATCTTTATGCTTAACAGTGAATCAAGTGTTTATCATGGACTATTTGAAAATACTTGCAGGGTTTCTCACTAGACACCGTTCACAAACACAATCATATGTGCTTGAATACTTTTGCCATGCCTCATGAGCAGAGATGCTTTTAAGCTTCTGTCACACAGAACATTAAAGTTATTTTTGATAGACTGACAGTCTTGGTCACTGTATAAACAAGGGAAAAGAAAACTAGTTCTGTATATAATCACAAGTATCTGTCCACTTGTATTGTTTCTTCAGTTCCTCTTTAATTCTTGCTTAGTACTCAATCAGGCTTTGAGATGTTGGCCTATACAACATGATCTCAGGTTGTAGGATTTCTTTCCTATCCATATATAAAACATAAAATTATCCAGGCCAAATAATATGAACTTGTGCAATATTCAGAATGTTCTTTAAGACATTGATTTAAAGCAACAAAAGAAAATTTTACAGTCTGATCCAATCCACATATTCTTCAGAACAACAACTGTAGTCCTTGTCAAAGGTTTTATTTCAATCCAAAATTGCTCTTCTCCCTCAGATTCTTATTTTCTACTTTCTGAAGGATCACTAAGGAACATCTCTTACTGCTAGTTTGGTGTGGTAAGAGGAAGCAGAAAGTTATTTTGGCCTAGATGTGTTCCTATGCCTTAGAGACAGTCTCTATCATTAGCATCTGAGTCACTGGCAGTAATTACTCATTTCATCAACACAGGTCTCTTTTGTTGCCTTATGGAATTTTTTAAATCCTGTTTATATCTAGAGCTTTATTTGTTTCTTTTTGTACGTCCTTTTGTTATTGACAGATGTAACTTAAAACTTCTTTTCTGTCAGTTGTTCACCTTTCACAGGAACATTTATTTATTGCATGTTTAGCTTTTGTTCAGTAGGGAAGCTTAGTATAAACAATTTCAAATTAAGCCTTTTCCACTACAGTCAGTGGAAGTAGGCTCGACATTATTTGCATAGCATGTCCTAACTATTGTCAAATCTGACTTCAAAACCATTATATATTCTTGCAGGCAAAAATGCTTGAATATGAATAGAGATAACCTGTATTCATTTTAACATGCCATTGGGAACTTAGCTAGGGAAACTGTGTGTGCAGACAAACCTAGACATGGCAGCTGCTACTTGTTTTAGGGTTTTTTTTCCAATCTGGGGAAGTGCAGAATCAATAATACAACTTGAGACGTTACTATTCAGGTCCTCAGTGATACCTTGCTCCATAATTTATGAGCCTCTGACAGTTTTAAAACATTTGTTCATTTGACACCTCTCTCTAGCACTTTCAATTGGTTCTTGTAAAAAAAAAAAAAAAATCAAATTCTGGTGTCAGACTGCAAGTAATGAGCCAGTCTGCCAAAAACTCTGTAGTCAAAATAGGTATTCCCTGATTCCCTGCCCAAACTAAAATAACTCTGTTGCTAAAACACTCACCTCAGTACTGAAGCAGCTTCAATGACAGAAGATGTTCCTCTTACCCAACCTGCTCCCAGACACCAGGTCCTTCTGTCTGGAGGCAAAGTCTAAGCCCACATCTCCTCACTGAACTCTGTCCACCTCCATTCAGATTGTTTCTCTGTTAGCGATGCTCTGAGAAATTACTTCAAAAAATTGAGGGAAAGAAAAAGAAGTCTTGTTTATTGACTGCAAAAGGACTTAAGTATAACAAGTGAGGGGGTTGCCAGATGCAGGATGGAGGAAAACCTAAAGTCCTGCAGCTGGGGAAACCGCAGTGCTGGGAAAAGAATCCAGTAAGATCTTGGGGAAGGAATAATGATTTTTTTGAATGATAATGCACTTGAGAATTTTCCTTTAAAGAAAAATGTGAGGGATATGAAATAATATGTGGCTGGAGATGAAATAATAATCATTGTTGTCAGGAAGTTCAGATCACTACCTGAGGAGCAACTTTCTTTCAGAGATGTTGCTGCTGGGAGTTAGAGCAGATTGTACACTGAAGAGCAGATGAAAAATAATAACATGGCCAACACTCTAGGAAATTAAAAAAAATATTCTTTTTCTACTTATATAATTAATTAATATATAATTAATGTATAATGAATAGTTTTTCATATAGTTTATGTGTTCTGTCTAAGTAGTGAAAGTATACTTTACTGCTTAGGGTTCTTATTTGTCAGAAATTTTAACAAGAAATATCAAAATGGGGAAAAATCAATGCTCTCCTGTTAGCCGACTGATACTTAAGCTTTTATACATCCTTATTGCTCAAAGGAATTGACAAATTGAAACAGTCTGTGAAACATAAATATTCCTTAAATGGTAAGGTTACAGATACTCATGTAGTAACCTATTTCAGATTTGGAGAGCACTGTGAAAGCTTGCTGAGCACATCTTTTAGTAAGATGCACAATCTTGTCTGAGAGGAGCCGTACAACTGGGTTTAGGACCACCTGCAACAGACTGGTTTAAAACTTGCTTATATATACCTCAGCGTTATTTCCAGGCTGGATTTCTCTGATTTTTTCTGCGCCATTGAGTCTTGTCAAGCCTTTCCTGTAATGGCTTTTCCTGTGCAAATAACTATGTACTGTGTTTGAGTCATGTTTTGGCCTCTTTAATAAACGGAATAGTTAAGGCTGATCAGCCTGATATCACAGGTTTGTTTTATAATCTCTTAATAATTACAGGCTTCTCTTCTGCTCTTTCTGAATGTTTACTTGTTTTCCCGGGCCATTCAAGCATTCATTCTAGCACTGATATTTGCTAGTGCCATATACAGAGACACAAATGCTTTCCTACTTCTATTTGACACCTCTCCTCTTCATAACACTGCAAACAATTTACTTGCTTATCTAGAAAAGACAGTGTAGGAGGAGTTTACACTGAGGCAGCTCACTTTACAATGACCCACAAGTCATTTGTGAGGGACTGTTTTTTGAGACGTTCATTCTATAAAAATAGTTGAATTGTTCATTTTTCACATATATTATCACATATTTAATTGTAATGGGATGTATCTGTTTGGATCATGGCATTCAAGCAGCACCAGTCCTTTCTCCTTCCTTTCTTATTTTCCAGAGTCATCTACAAAGTTAAATAGAAACCTATTAATATAATTTTTTCATCACTGTAAAAAAATAGCACTGACAAAAGAAGTAGTAGCCAATGGGCCCTCTAGTAATTTACTTGCACCTTTCTATTAGAAAACATTTATTTTGCAGCAGTTTGAAATCCAAATACTTATTGAAGAAAACTGCTGCAAAATTTAGACTATTGTTACTTTCTAGCAATTTCTGGAGGTGATTTTTTTGTGAAACTGAAAATATTCAAGGACTTAACTTTAGGCTTATGTCCCTTGAAATTTACAAAAAAACTTCATCTTACTGGTATCACTCTTCACATTAAAGAATGTTTCAAACAATCTTCTTTCAGAAAGTGCCTTTCAGTGTCTGAATAACCTTTATGCTTGCTGAAAGCCAGCTCTCCAGTATTTTATACATGCACAACAAGGAAAAAGAAATACTGCTGCATTTTGTAGGATCGAAGCAGTTCCAAGAGGCCATGGTACATATTATACTAGAAATAGCATCAAAGTCATAAATGCTGATTCAGTTATCAGAGCTGTAGGTTTGCTTGTATTTATAAAATGACAGAAGAAATCACAAAGGCCCATAGCAATTATTAACAATGATATGCTGTATTTATATGGCCTGAAAGTGGGTTATGCACTGCTCTAATACCCAGGGAGTAGGTCAGGAAGGGAATCATGACTGAGTTACAACTCTGCCTGGTTCCACGTACTTCAAGCAGGGAGCAATCTGTTTTGATCTCTATCTGTAGAAGAGTATCTTTATCTCTATGGGGACTAGAATGTGCAGGCTTGTTTTTTAGTAGTTAGTAGTAATGAAAAAGGACCAGGAACAAAATGAGGCTTTTGCTTGGGTTTAATTCTGCTTCAATTTAACCTAAACCACTGATAAAAACGCTAACTGAGAATCTTCCCCTTAGGACCATGTCCCAGATAAAGGATGGCACTTCTGCAAAATAAGGTAAGAATGGACTGGAGAGGAAACGTGACAGAGAAGTAAATAGCTCCTAATGGTTTTTATCATACTGAGGCCTGAGGCTTAGGTCTGGGGCCTTGCTTCATTCAGAGCAACAAACTGAAACACACCCTTTTTCCTTTTAGACTAGTGCTTCAAACTCCAGGACATGTCCTACTCTGGATAACCTCATTACTTTTGTCTATGTGGGTGTCTTGCATTCTGTTTTTCATGTTTTCATTTGTAGGAAATGACAGATGAGAATTAAAGTCACACGCAAGTAAAACCCCTCTTGTTGAAACAGAGAGAAAATATTCAACCTTGAAATAATCCATAACAAGAAAATCTTTTGTTCTGTCCAGGACACATCAGTGATACATGAGCAGAGGAAATGTGTTTTTATACTTATTTAAGATCAGTATTAAAATAGGCTTAATTCTTAGTGAGGTTACTCTTAATACATAGCACTGTAAGTAATCTAATTCACCCTGTACAATGTAACTGACTAATTTAATGATTTACTGAATACTGGAATATTTGTTGCTTGTATTTACTCTTTTCCATTATCTTTGGCTAAGTCTTCTGCATGTCTGAGAGGGTCTTTTGAGCCTAGATGTAGAGTAAGTAATGTGGGGAATAAGGGGTCTTGTCCAAGTTGTCTGATACTCTCAGATCATAGTGATGCACAATGTGAACACAGAACTGGAGAAGAAACTGATTCCTTCAGAGTCCTTCCAAACAGATTCCTATAAAAGAGGATTTGAGTACAGTCTGAAAAGGTCTGAGCATGACTGTGCAGGTCTAAGGACAAAAGAAACTTCGGGGAATAAGAGCAATCTAGGCAATAACCTTCCAGCTTGCAGAATGGAGAAATTTATGGAAGAGGGCTTCGGTGAACCAATGCCACGTATATTCCACAGGGTCCCTCATGCTGCTCAGGCAGCGCTCTGCCAGCATCTACACATGCACACGATCTCACCTTCACAGGTGGTCGTGAGCAGCCGCTCACACCCACAGTCTGTGCATGAACTGGAGACAAAGAGGTGAGAGGGGTTCTCTGCATGCAATTACGAGGTGTTTAATGAAACCAACACACTCGAAGGAAGCAGGGACAAAGAACCAAAAACAAACCGCGTGCCTGGTTTTATCCTGAAGGGTCCCAGAGGCGGGCAGAGCATCAGAAGCCAATGAGGGCTAGGGGGCAGAGGCAAGGGTGAGTGACATAACAGGGGCCAATGGGAAAAGGGATGGGAGGGGGGAGAGAGTCAGTACCTAGTGGAATCTTGGTAAAGGGAGAACTTTCTAGCACAGAGGTTTACGGAGGGACCGCTTTCAAAGCAACATGGGGGTATAAAGTGGATATTGCCACCGCAACAGAAATTAGCTCATCTCTAAAGACAACTCCCTAACTCTTACGCTTTGTTTACATGGTTATATATGTGTGTCTAATTTTTAAGAAGAAAACAAACAAAACTTAATTCAAAACCAGCTTTTGAATGTCATGTCCTTAGTTAGCACTTAATCTTTTTGCTACCATCTGATTATTTAATGAAGTTGTATTGCATTGCTGCGAGCTACTGAGGGTCTAAGGGTTCAGGTATTTCCTTTACCTGAGATACCTGCTTGCTGGTATGAAGAAAGATGTCAACTTATATGACCCCCCACTTTCACTGTCTTTACTCCAAGCAACCTTCACAATGTCTGTCCTCTGTATTCTACTGCTGCCAGCATCAGTCAAGTCTCTCAAGTTCTCTTTGTCCTAGCAAGGGCCATTCACTCTGTCCCTCTCCACCTGCATTTCCTCCTTCAAAGAAATCCAACACACTAACACAAACCACACCCAGTTTTGTATACCTTTGTGAGGAGTTTACTGTGCAAAGGCTTAAAAACCCTAAGGAGTCTGTAAGAATGAATTAAACATCCTAAATCCTGTCTCTCCTATGCTTTGACTCAGTCATTTGCATTCATGTCAGATCACTCCATGTGCTTTCATAGATCCATTAGTGATGTCCAGTAACTCTTGTTGTGAAGAACTGAATTTCTGAGGTGTTGCCAAAGGTCAGGAGACCTTGAGGGACATTCTGCTTTGCAGTTACAATAAAATTATTGTGAATTGCAGTTCAAAAAATCTTCTTTTTTTATAGTTAAGCTGGTAATTGTAAGTCTTGAATATTTGGCTACAGACCTCGTATCTATGGGCATAGTCTGAAAAAGAAAATCAATACTTTTTTTGTTCCTGTCCCCATTTCTCTTTCCCATCCATCTGATTCTTCTTTCCATTCAGCATTGGGTGCTGGTTTTTCCTGTGTTGTGTTATTAGAAGGCAGTCACCCTATTTTCCTCAGCCCCATACAGACTGTAAACAGTGCTGTTTTCAGAAAAGGGGATTTCTAAAGGGTGACTTCCACTGGAATATAAATAAATAAATAAATAAATAGATCCTCAAAATTTAATTAAAATCTTAACTAGCTGAAGCCCTGGCAAACAGGCAGAATGTAGTTAACATTCTCCATTAAATTTGAAGTACTTGACATAATGTGGAGTGCTTGAGAACTACAGGATAGGCACATGTTTTATTCAGAAACCAATGAGAGTTTACTGCTGTGCCAAGTGACTGTCAGAAAGCTGGCATAAGATGTCCCCTGGGATCCATTCTGGGATATCCAAAAGAATTAAAACATGAGAACAGTTATTCTGGATTTTTTTTCTAGCATCAAATAGTAGAGAATCCTGAAAAATTGAGGTTTTATGAGAGATACTGTAAGAGTACAGATTTGCTAAACTGATAAAGCATTTCTGCTGATAAGTTTAAAGTAAGTAAAGCAATATTTCCACAAGAACTTTAATATCTTGTACAGTATTATTGTGAGATTTTGGGCTGGGTTATTGCAAAAACAGCCCTAAAAAGACAGTTTTAACTAGGGGAAAAAACCCCAAACCCACGAGTATTAACTCAGAAAGTGAAATATTTAATTTTTTAATTGCAGAACACATTTACGGTGGAGGGAAGAGGGAATGAATGTTTGTGTGCCCAGTGAATAATCAAATAAATAGCATACAGTAATCAGTCATCTCAGTCCAGATGGACCCCTGAGGGAGTGAAAAGGGAAGGCAGAGGTGGAAGGGCTGGGATAGAAGAAGTCTTGTTCCACTTATTCTGTATTTTGCCACTCTCCAAATGTTTCAAGCGCTCCTTTACAATGCAAATATTTGTGACCTCTATTTTGATAGCAGTTGTGTAGAAAGGAAGGCAGATAGGGTACACACAAATCTAAAATTCAGTAAGAGATATTGTGAATTGTCTGTGTATTCTATCTTTCCTTCTGCAGTAGTTTTGGCAGTATAGATTACAATTTCTTAGCATTTTACAGTATCTTTAAAGAATATAACCCATGTACTGCCTGAAAGTTCACTACAACATTAGTGATTTGAAATGTTTTACAAGCTGACATTGGTTTTGAGTAAATTGTTTGTTTCCTTCTTGGATTATGTTTCCTAAACTGGAATACCTTTTGTATCATGGGAAAGCACACACATGTAAGGAAAAATAATTGCAGAAATAGAGGCACAGCAGCAAGAAAAAAAGCCTAAACCATCCATTTTCAAAATTATTTTTACAAAGGGATTTTTTGATCCATTTTCTTTGAAACGAAAGAAAAATTTTATAGAATATGGCCAAATAGGAAATTTTAAAATTAAATGAGAAATTAACATCCTTTGCTTCAAATTAATATTCTTCATGGATTATTTATAGTGACCATAATTACATTCAGAACTTGACCTTCAATCTGCTTATTCTCAGATTTGCATTACAAAAGTGATATTCCAAAAATCGTGTTCAGAAATGAGCATTTCTTCCTGAATGTCTTCTTGACTTAAGTGCTTGAATCCATTAATTAAGGAGATGCATACTTTTATCATCTGGCTACATACTAAATCAGCCTGCAACAAATGAACATGAATGTGAAAGTTACACTGCACCACATAGAGGCAGATGTTTCTGTTTTAAAAGTTGGTAGAGGCTGGGTTTCTTTGAATATGCTATGTACCTAAAAATGGGATAGATATCTACTGAGATTTTTGAAAATCCCACCTTCCATTAATTAAAAAACCCAATAAGTTTAAAGCAAAGGACATAGCTACATGCTTTCCTGAGTTTGAGCAACAGACAAGTAGCCTGAGACATTTTTTGTTCTCAAAAGTATTGAGACCCATAACACTCCATTGAGATCCATTTGAAATTCCACTTAAATGTAAGTAAGGCCTTTTTACTGTGAACACTGGCACAAGGAATCTCCATCCTTGGAGGCATTAAAAGTCTGAGTGGACTTCAGCCAACCCAAATCTGAGCAGAGGTCGAACAAGATGGTCCAGAGGTCCCTCTCAAACTCAACCATTCCATGATACTCGTTGTCAAAGGTCACCAAAGGGCCAGACTAAATCACCTCTGAATAAGGTAAAAGCTATCCAAATGAGTCTGTCATTCAAATAATTGTCTGAAAAGACTCTGTCCCAGCTGGTTTTAAGAGAGATGTCTGCAGATGCTTTCACTTCTGATAGCTTGCCCCAGGTTCAGTGAACAGGCAATTGGAAGCCTAGGAGTACTATTACACTGGTACAGAGCTTCAAGAAGCATTTGTTAAAAAAACAGGCATCTCTATTTGCTCTTTTTAGGCCAGCCTCATTCATACTATCTGCTTTAGTAAATACAGAAACATTAACAAAAATAACTCCTCTACTGCCTAGATAATGACAATAAACTGACAATTGCAGCTGACTTTAGGAGTTGAAACTTAGCTCAATAAAACAACACAGTATACATGCATAGGAAATAATTCTGAATAATTTCTGTTGGAAAAGGTGGCAGAAGTATTTACAAGGCAGTGAGAGATCATAGAGTTTAATCAGTTTATAATCACAGAGTACGCTGTCGATTAGAAGTGTCATTTGATAGGTTTTTAAGCACTGCAAATTAGCAGAAGGGCAAATTAAGTGCAGCTGATGATGAAACAGCCAGAATCCTTGAAAGTTATTACTTTTCCGGTAATGTTAATGGTACTGCAAAAAATGCAAAAGCTGTTTCATCCCTTCATTTTTATACGATCATCACCAGCATAGCTGTATTGAGACAGGACTACAAGTAAAATTTTCTACTAGAGCTGTATGTAAATATTTTAAACTTTGTTCTCATTGAAATCAATGATTGAGCATGATGAGAGTCATAGAAAATGTATGTATTCATATTTGAGCCTAATGCAGATAAAGAGAACATCATAGGATGAATGAATAGGTTATACCACCTGTGTACAATAGAAGACATAATCATATTTCTAAAATCTGAGGGCAATGTAAGTGATAGTCTTCTCTTTTAATTCCAACCTGTATTCATAGATGGTTCCATGAAGCCTTAATGAAATTTTATATGAGTATGGAGTTTCTTCCTTAGTTTAAGATACTCAAGAGAGCTATGTATATTTCACTTTAGAAACTACTAGCTAGCTGCTTCAGAAATCCCAGTACTTCTTTTGACTTTGACGTTGACAAAGTAATAAAATGTTATTATATGGATGGGTACTTAGATTTCATTTTTATAAAAGCATTATCCTGAGAAACAATATTAAAAGAACATTAAGATTGCAGAGACCAGAACTCATAATGTAGGAAATGTCAGAATAAATGTTGCCCTTACGACCTTAATTCAATATTTTGTGAATGTTGTACAGTGTGCGGTGCCATTCCTTGTTGACTACACATTGTTCAAAGACTTTCTGAAGGGAGAATTGGAAATTTATTCAGATGTTCTCCTGTATTACCATAGTGGTGCACCTAATTCACTGTGGAACTTTGTGTATGGGGACAAGGATTATATTAATTCCATTATATAGATGCAGGTCCTAAGGCATATAGACTGGATCTATCTATATGTGTAGTTCAAAAGCTGCCTGAACTAACTTCAGGTCTGCTGGAAACTTCTGGGTACTGACTTGTATGGGTGACTGTGAACACTCAGAGAAAACAAAGGTAGGATCCAGTTCCCCAGAATAAGTTTGCTGTCTAAAGTATGAGACCATCTTTTGTATTCCTGTTTAATTACTTCTTTCTTTCCAAACTCTGCAACAAGTAAAAGTCTTGCAAGCAGGCTCCTTCATCACACATCTTTGATTCATCCTTAGAACAGGTCTACTTTCTGTTCTGATTACGATGCCTTATGGATAAATATAGTCTGTGATCTTGCAGTTAATGACTTTTGCATTGCTTAAATGGCTAAATTAGGCTTGCATGAACCACCCTACTTCTGAGACCTTGACTTTTCAAGCTTAAGAATAATCTTCTAGGACAGCATGTGTTATTTTCTAGGAACCAGAGCTGGGGCTGACTGTCCTTCCCAACCTCGCTTTTCTGCCATCCTGAATGTCCCTGGTGATACTTGATCCATGAAGAGGAGGCAAGAGGCACAGTGGTGATTTCTGTGCTTGAACTGACAGATCATTGTTGGTGAACAAATGTTTTGCCCATGGATTTGAAAAGCGTTTAGCAATGCCAAAAGAATGGTAAGTCAGAGGAGTCTTGGATTTAAATTCTGGAGGCAAAAATGGAGAGTAGCAGCTGCCAACTCTTCTGTCACTTCTCCTTCTAAGCTGGTGTCTTGGCTCAGACTCTTGCATCAGCCCACGATTCCATCAAAGACCTTTTCCGCTGGCCCAGTATCATGGCCAATCTCCTAACTCTAAACATTTGCAACCTCTATTCTTTGCAGACCTGGTTTAGGCTGTTCTCTGATGCTTAACATCTCTTTGGTCTAGTCTTCTTACGCTTTTCCCCCACATACTACACTACACATGCACTGCCATTCTTTAGCAGTCTAGTCTAGTTGCTCTCAAGGCAAAATTAGCTTCTTACAATCAGCTCAGTGAGAAATTTTCTTAAATGAAACAATTTTCTTAAATGAAACAGATGAAATCTTAATGGATGCAAATGGTGTTTCAGCCTGCTCCTTTGGGTGGTTGTCTGACTTCTTAGCACTTGGTAATGCCAAAATGCTTCCAACAGTAGTGCATTGTACTTCCTGCAGTTTGCCTTTTAAGAAAATGTGTTAATGATTTGATTTTAAAAGTCTATTTAACCATAATTAAAATAGCATCATATTTGTTAACCATAATTGAACATCATCATATTTGTTAGTACTCTTACATTTTGAATTACATAGATTGTGTTTCAGTTGATTGAAATTCTTGGTATTAAATGGTGGCTTTAAGTCCTTGTGTACAGCAGAACACTTCATAGAGTGAATTCGCCTACACGACAGGATATGCAAGAGTTTTTTTTACTGGAGAAGTAATAGCATGACAGGTAAGTCTATATTCATTTTACTCACAAAATTTGTCTTGAAATCTGATACATTTTACCATTTGACAAAAGGTGTAAACCAGAACTGAAACCAGGTAAGAAAGAATATTCGTCACTCTCCAGATCCTGAATTGGGTTGAACGAGCCAATCAATTTTATTGTTACTGCTGATTCATATCATTGTACATTTAGAAGAAATTAGGTGAATGGCAGATTTTTGCTGAGATATTGTCTCTACTAAGAAGATAAAGTTCAAAGTAGTATATATCACCGTGGAAATGCATTTTAAAGAGAGACTTTTATATGTTCTTTGCTATTCCTCTTTGGGTTCTCTAAGCATCACCTGGTTCTGCTTTTAAGCAATAAAATCAAAGTGTGTAATTACAGTCTTTTTTGCTTTCAAGTTCACCTTAAAATAGGTGAGTTACTTTGATGTGCATGATATTGTTTCACATCTTAATTCATATCTAGCAGCATCTCAGCAGATGCTTTGGATTTCTCTGGAAACCAAAGAAATAGGAGAACTATCTCCTATTTGAAAAGAAAACTATTTCATGAAGTGGTGCTATTGCTATCCACCCAAACACATACTGTCACTGTCAGAAGTGGTTTTCCCCACAACAGACATTAGCATAATGTTTATGGCCAGTGAGATTGTTTAAGAGCACTAAAATCGTGAAGTACTGTGTGTGCTCTTTAATTAGGAATGCAATATACTCCATCTGGAGTGACTCATTTTTGCAGTCTTCTGTGGAGCTTGAATTTCCCACTTCCCCCTACAATAAAAAGAACTGAAGCTCTTTTAGTGACTTCATTTTCAGTTAGATCCCAGTTATCTGAGTAGTTTGTAACATTTTTTCATAGACTGTAAGCTGAGTTTCCTGAACAGCAACTCATGGTTTTCTTTTCCAATGTCATAATGAAAAGCATTTCAGTGCTAGTGGAAGTCTGTAGATTTAATTCTCTCTGTATTGACATGGGAGCATTTGAACACTTACAATGTAAATAATCTCATCTCACAGTTCATATATTCATCCTAGTTGTATTTTAGAAGATAAATAGGTTTGTCTAAGACTTTAGTACTGAATATAAAATGTCTTCACATTTGAATTTTTGGAAAAAAGTTGTATATACTGATACTCTATAACACTCGTATCACTGTTGTCTTTTGTCAGTGTGTTTGATAAATTAATCCATTTCTCTTTTACTGGATTCTGTCTACCCAATTTTAATAAGCAAATTTTCTGAATTTGATAGTTTTTCTCTTACTGTTTTGTAACAGAAACATAACCATGCTTGCTTCTGTAGAATTCATTTCCCCAAATCATACCTACCTAGAGCCTAATCCTATCTCACTGAAACCCATGTAACTCTTAGATAGTCTAATGAATAGTTCATTTAAAATCATGACTAATTTTTGCTTATGCATGTAGAGGAATATATATTTACCTTGCTTAACCTAAAGTCCTTCAGTGAGGAACAGGACCCCGGCCTTCAGGTGTCACACTAATGAAAAAGAGATGCCTCTCCAACGACAGACTCAGAGAGGGATATATTCCCCTGCTGTCACTGGTGACTAGGGACAGCTTCCTGGTTACACCACCATAAACTGGAAAACTGAAGAGAAACCTGTTTCATACTAACTCTGGTGCATCTGGGAAGTTTCGTTCACTGAGTAGCACCCTTGTTTTATGTCTCCCTGTCCTAGACTGCATGTACTCAGAATGGCACACAGAAATTTTGTCCTTCTAGGTTTTCAGCTGGACAACAATGATCAAATGACACAGATCTGCCTCTTTTATTGAATTAGCTCCAAATGGAAATGGAGTACAGAGAGAAAGTCCTGTTCATACCGCCTAACTTCTTTAGTAATACTCCTTTCTCCAAAACTGACTGACTACATCTGTCCATACAGTCAGTAGGATTATACCTTCTGGTACCATCTGATGACTTTAAATGCTCATTAAAAATTCTAAAATTCTTCATTTAATGCAAATCTTTAATGTAACTTTAACGACAGAGAGTATAGACAGGGAGAGAGGTCTGTTGCCTTGTATAACCTACCTGTACGTCCTGGTATAAATTTATGGAACTAAGCTGATTTTCATCCTAACTGAGAACCTGTCTCAAATGTGCATAAATGCAGACATTTCTTTTTGATTTGTCTACCTTGAATGCAATATGACTCTTCCTTTTAGTATCATCTCTCTCTTCACATTTTAATATTTAAAGCAGAAGAAAATGGTGGGAGGAGGGAAGTAGAATAAGAAAGTATTTAAAACCTCTAGTTCTGCCAGAAGTGAATTACAGTTTAGAAATCAGAGAATATGGAAGTTCACTGGCATGAATTATGCATTACATTGGCATTTTCAGTTCAGAAGATTTTGAGAGTGATTAAGGAATTATAAAGTTTTCCATCAGCTTCAGGTAACAGTCAAAACCAGTTGCTCCTTCCTCAGGTACGGATGAAGTGAGGTGTCAGAGATTGGTAGTGATCCTCCCAGTTTGCTAGTGAGACATCACAAGCAGACACAATCTTGCCCTCATTTTTTAAGGAGGAATTATATGAAATAGTTCACTGGAGAGGCAGGTAGAGCAAGAGAAAAGGAGCAAAATGAAAAGGTCAACTATTCTTCCACAGTCCAAACAAACAATTCAGATATAAAAACCTTCCAGAACTTTGAGAGAAATAAAAAAACATATGGGTTAGCAATATCAGCATAAAGCCAGATCTGGTTATAATTTTTAAGTCTTGTTGTCAAAGTGCTCTTCCACAGGTATATAGAATGTCACTGCACTGGCCCTGAAATGAAACTCACCCCTATAGAAAAGGTCAGGAAGGAAGTCTCATCATCATTTTTGATGATTCTGATGAATCTTTGTACAGCAGGGATTTCATACTTAAAGCAATGGCTTTTGCTGTGTTTCTAGGTCAGTTTATGTAATATACAAAGCTTCTGTTGAAGAGTATACATGTATTTCTGCAGCTTTTTTCCTGTTTTGTTTTTTTTTTTTTTTTTTTGTAGTTTTTTTTTGTTTGTTTTTTGGTGGTTTTTTTGGTGTTTTTTTTTTGGGGGGGTGGGGAGATTCTTGTTTTCTTTGCAGATTCTGAGATCTTCAAAACAGGATTTTGGGTCACAGAGTAAAAGTGGTTCTATCAGGACACATGTGATAAAGATGGGGCAATAATTGTTCAATTAACAGATCAATAAGTTGCCTGTCTCACAAACTGTTGTCAATGATAAATGCCCAAAGGCTGGTTAAACTGCATTTCCGAATGCTTCAATGTAAAAATCAATGTCCAGAGCACACAGTACTAAGCAGATAAAACAGCCTCCCAAATCTGTACCGTGAAAATGATATGAGCCCAGCAATCATAAAAATGTCTTGATCCTATTTGTAGCTCTCATGTGTTGCCATGGGCCATTCCTGTTCATCCATCCACATGAACCACAGAACATTGACTATGCTGAATAAACAGCAATGATCTGGATGAAGAAGCAAAATGGTCTTTCAAATTTCTGATTTTCTTTTATGCTGCCAGTGCAGTGACTGCTGAAAAGGCAAAGGAAATTATGTTGAGTGTTCAGTCAGGAGTGAGTGAGACCTGCAGTTGTGTTATTTAAATGCAAAGGATGTTGGTGGGCGCCTAGCATGAATTCAGAGAAAGGAGAAGGATGCTGAGCACCTCCTGTCACTGCAGTCTGTTTAAAAATGTGCTCACAAAAGGAATGGTAAAGTTTTGCACAGTGAAGAGACCATGGGTGATTATTGTTTCTGGAATTTGCTATATATATAAGTGATGTGCTGACAAGTACACGGTGGAAGATTTGCCTCCATATTGTATTGCTAGCTGAATGTATCCATGAAAGTTGTCTCTTTAATTTTAAACTGCAATACGAAAACCACCATCTCCCTATACCCCCATAAATTTAAGAATAGGTGAGCTTATTTTAATTAAATTTACCTTTACCTATTTCTGTTCTTTTATGCCTTTGGAATAACGCTTTGCAACCTATGACTTACTGTAGGAGTTTGGGGGATGTTTCACAGTCCTAAGGAAATGTTATGTATACTTAAAAGCTGTATTAATACGTATAATTTCCAAAAACTTCTTTCAGTAGCAAAACCAGTCTCTGGCAGCTGCATCTTAGTGCCAGCACAAATACATCACATGGGCAGCTTTCTAATGAAAGCTCCTACATGCATCATTTTTTTTCCCCCATTCAACAAAACTTTTGAATGAATGAGAAAATTCCTGCATTTGAAGAAGCATAATTTTCATCAGCTAATTCCTTCAAGAAGAGAGGTTCATGGATTTTCATATCCTTGTTAAGGGTAGCAGCTGTCTTGTCTTCAAGAACACACTGAGTAGGCCTGGCCTACAACTCGTCTGTCCAAGCACTGCAATGAAGGCATACAAATGGAAGGACAGAAGCCATCCAGCCCTGTCTGTCTTTCTCAGAAATGCAGTTTTTACTTTAATTTCTGTTGTTAAGGGTTTTTTTTGGCTAAAATTAGACTTGACTTGCTGCTCCAACATTGAAATGCTCCAGAATGGTCTGGGGCACTTCCAATACTGTTTCCCAAATGGGAGTAATGAATGTGCATATGATTCAAAAGTACATGGACTAAGGTCTAGAAAGCCTTTGAGAGCTGAAATAGATAGAAAGGAAAAATACAGTTTTACAGAAAAAAAGCCACACACAGATTACATTTAAGATTTTCTTCAATAAATAAATAAATAAGCAAGTTTTCAGTGAGCAAACAATGCTTACTAAGATAAGTCAGGATTGTGAATAATAGATATTAGGTCACTTCACATTGTGATTATCACTCAGACATTAATTATTTAATAAGATGACAGCTTGTATACTTTGTAATTAGAGGAAAACTCCAAGTTCACTTCATTCCTTCATCAGTGTCTTTTGATGTGATAAAACATGAATTCCTTTTTGATCTTCAGAAAAGGGGGGGAAATGGCTTTATGTAACAACCTTGAGAAACAGGGCATTTAAATCATCATACTGAGGCCACTTATCATTCTGATATATGCAGCAGTCTCTCATTGCTACTATACAGTAACTAGAGAAAGATGATGGCAAACATAAAAACCAAAGCTCGTAAGAAAGGTGGATGTACTGATTTATTTTGTTTGATGCTGCAAAAGATATTAGCCTATGTGTCCCATTGCATCCCAGCACACTGATACAGATTTATATTTCACTTTTCATTCAATTCCAGATTTTATTCACACTTGTCAAAAATGCACCTCTCCTTGCAGTGAGGGTACTCCGAATGGCTCTATAAAAATGTTCCTACCAGGGATTTCTTACCCTAACAGCTGATTCATGTAGTTAGTCCAGTGGAAGGGTCTTCTCACACATTGTCAGTTTTTCCTTCTATGGGAAGGAAACTTGCACTTTTTTTGGTCCAAAATTATCATAAAGTTCAAATCAAAGCTTAGATGGGAACTTTAGATTTTGTTATTATGAGCATACCCTGCATTTAATTAAGCTGTAAAAATACATAGATTTGCCTATACTTTTAAAGGTTACTATAGTAAAAATAAGCAGAAATCAGAGAAACGTTATGTTATAACAAACTATGGCTATAGATGTTCATCTTCTCACATATACAAACTAAATTTGCATTAAAGTATACTCATTTACATATGATGTCATTTATGCTTAAGGAATTTTGTTAAGTGTTCCTAGCAAAACATTAAGCATGTAGAACCATTAACTGAACTGGAGCAAAAATTCCTGCTAAAACCAGGGAATCCATTTAAAGCTGATTCTTCATGAAATATTCTCTTCTAGAACCACATATGGAACTCAAAACAAAGTAGAAGATGGGGGAAACCTCAAAGAAGCAAAGAAACTGATTCTGAATGTGTACTCCTAAATCCTCATGATTGAGAACAATAAGACACTTAGGGGTTGGCTAAAAGTTAAGCAATTTCTTGTCAAATTCTTTGATTCGAGTAATAGCCTTGGTTCTACATTGTTTGCAAGAGGAGTCAGGACTATAGTAGAAATACATTATTGAATTTGTTTCAAGTAGAAGCATAAGAAAAAAATTTTAAGTGTTTTAATGCAGTTTTCCTCATCTGCCCTAATAAATGTACATGCCTTCTGACCAGCTCCTACCAATCCTGGACCTGGATGTAGGCAGAAGACCGAAGTGAAGACAGGAGAGTGAGTGGAACTGTTCAAAATCATTAGGCTGTTTTTACATAGGTTTTTATTCCTACCAATAATAATGATTATTTTAACATATGCATAGTAAGTTTTTTCTTCTGTCTGCTGGAAATGCATTTCTAAAGACTGTGTATGTCACCTGGACATGAAAGAAACCTTGCAATCAGATAAAAGCAATTTTGCTTAAATGAACTGATGTTCCTTGTTGTAAGAGAATTGCTTTTTGACCTCTGTTGTTTGGAAAATTATGATTTATAACTATATGATTGCTTCCAAATATAATGCTCTAATAAAATCAACTTCTTCAGCTTCATTTACTTATCTTCACCCTTAGAACAAATTAAGAAGTAGTATTAATGTCTTTTTGTTAGTATAGCTTGACAAGTATAATGATTTAAACTGTCATTTCAGCTGTAGTTTAAAAGAATTAGTCAGCATTTCTCATACAGTTTCTCTGTGACACTTTTATTTGACAAAAATATAAGTATGTCCAAACAATTTCTTTTTGCTCTTCTCTCTATCAGAAAAGTTGTATTTCAGTACATTTATCATGGCATTTCTGCTTAGATGAAACAATGTGCACACATTAGGAACAGAGCTGGCATTTGTAAAAGGGGAGATTACATATTGAAAGACATTGAATTTTTTTTTAAATTTGACTATTATGCAAATGTCCTTAGTATTAGAGTAAATTGCTCAGAAACTTTGGGAGTAATCAGTTTCTGATTTGAATAACTGAAAAACCCAACACTCGTGTTCTTCTGCTAATGATTAGGTTCCTTATGGTTAATGTTCCTTACAATTACAGAGAGTATCCCACTATAATTCATAGAGCAAGACTTTAAGAATGCCTCCCAATAGGAATTTTTACTCTAATGTTAATTTTTCCACTTAAAACATTTGTTGAATCACTTAGATTTTCTTACAGTGGCTTCTTAGGTACTTTCTAGTTACAGTGGGAATTTTGCAGATTTTTTTTTCACTACCTAAATATTTTTATTTTTCTAAAAAAATACTTATATAAACAGCATCTTTAAAATATTATTCTTGCATTGAAGTAAAGTTGTACCAAGAGTGGCTGGATCATGCTACGAAACAGAAGGATTGTCTAGAGGGTGTAAAATGTGACATCCTAGATTTCAGACTGTTGAAGAGAATGCTCAAGAGAATGTCCTTAAATTACTGCAGATTTCTCCCAGCTACTGCAGGGCTGCTTTGAAACCAGGGCAGACAAATTTAAGAGAGCTTTTATCACCCTACACGTCCAACATAAAGCTCTCAGAACTTCTGCAATACTGTGGAGCTCCTGATAGAGGCAGTGGGATCACTACATATAGCACAGGAAGTAGATTTCTGTGATTAACAAGCAACTACTGCACAGAACTAGGACATAACATAGGCTATTAACTAATTAAACTTCTGATAATGTGATGCTGGACCATCTCCCTGAGTCCCATGTTTCCATCTCACTCATATCTCCCATCCCATGCCAAGCATTTTGAGAAGGAAAATACTCAACTAGATGTTTAGTCTGTGATCTTAGCTAATTACAGAAGTAATGAAAAATTACCTATAGAAATGAGTGTCTTTTGCAGCTGGAAGCAGTAATTTATTTCTACTACATTCTAAGAGTATCCACATTATCTCTTAAAGCCTGGGATATGTCTTGATTATTTCATTCAATCTAAAATATTATTGCTAGTGTCACCTGGCTTTTTGGTATATCCTGGTAAATGCATATAGGAGATGGTTGTCAGCAAGGTGCTATAACCATCAGCATCTTGGCAGTGCTCACTTTTCCCTCCAGGTTGGTCCTGAGGAATATCTGGATTTCTTATGTAATGGCTTTGAAAAAATTCCAGCTATGGAAGGAAAACGTGTTTTAAATTCCAACCAGTATTCGGTTGATGGCAAATTAGCATCACTGGCAGGGAAAAGTTTATATTGTAATTGAGAAGATGCTTCTTTACCTGACCTTATAAGTTTTAGACTCTCAAAATAAGATTGGGAGTTTGAAAACCAAAAATAAAATCTAGTGTTTCAGGTAATCTTTGAGGAACCATGTACTGGTTTCTGAGCTGAATTCGAAACATTCAACACAGAGTAGACCTATCTGGAGAGTTGAATTCTTTTGATGTCCCTTCTATATAAGAAAAAATGGAAATTTTTCAAAGCTGATGTGTAGTCAATAAGATAATTCCAAACAGGCAACTGCATTCTTGTGTAGTTTAATTTCTTTGTATTTCCTAAGAGTACATTAATTTTTTAAATGCTATAATACAGAAAATGGATAACCTCTGTATGTTTTTCTTCCTTCTCAAGTTTATATATAAAACATGCAAAGTTACAAGGCAGAGAAGTTCCACATATGTTTAATGTTGACCACGAGGCTAAGCTCTTAATGGATCAAAGATACTATACATAATTTTCTTCCTGCAATTCTTTCTTAGTGACCCAGTGTGAGCTCTCAGAGTCAAGCTGACTTCTTTCCATCTTGTTCATCCTCACCATTACTAGAAGCCAAATTAGAGCATCAGTGGCAGCTGTGCAACAAACTCTCTATTATTCATCCATTCTCTGACAGCAGATGTAAGTGATTAGGTGTAGGGAAAAAATCCTCAGGAAGATGCACAAAAATTTAGTTCAGTCTTCTAGCTGTGATGCTGTTGCAGGGCAAATGAGATCACAAAACATCAAACAGCTATTTTTATTTCCAGACTCAGCATATTCAGAATATGCATAGAGACAGGTTTTGTTTTTTTTTTTTTTTAAAGGAGATCCAATTTTTACCAAAGCATCTTGGAGAACAGGACATTTCTTTGAAATTTCTTCAAATATTGCTTTGAGGAATTTTTGCCCTTTCTGCTTGCATTCAGAGTTACTGACAAACATGTCCAAGTTGCTGCATCGTCAAATGGAACCATTTCAGAGCTGTCAGCCCTAGACTCTATCTTTGGCTACATGGCCCATCCGATCTCCCTGACTGTCAATCAGGCTGGCAAGAAAGCAACCCTACCGGGATGGGGACTGGGAAGATGCGCATTACAGTGACTACCGGGCCAATGCACGATTGTCATGGGTGTCAATCAAGTTGGGCAGCCTCAGCCCCTTCATCTGGGGAGGAGGAGGTATCTGAAGGCCATGGAAGTGTCCTGATGCAGCAAGGTGCAGTGGGGGCTCCCTGAGAAGGGCAGCAGCACAGGGGGCACCAGCCCCAGCCCAGGGCATCAGGCAAGTCTGCAGTGAAGAGGCAGGTCCCCAGTCAACATGGGAAGTCAATCCACTGGTCAGGATCAGACCCAGTGAGGAAACCCAGGGTCAGATGGAACCTGCTGATCAACAGAGGGGTTCACAGGGATAAGATCAAGCTAGGATACCAGCTGTCAGAGCTGCAGACTCTCATTCTATGGTATCAGTGGAGCTAATGTATTAAGTAGACTGGGCATGTATAATTAGGTATAATTTATGCCATTGAAACGATTCCTGAGAGAAGATGTTAGTAAATGCAATATAGATTTTGTTTACTGTACCTGTGAGACGTTTCTTTGAATACTAGATAAAAATCTTTATTGATCTGTATGTTTACTTTTCTGTCTTCCTATGTGCTTCAGCCACCTAAAATGTCAATGCAGTCACATGATACACAAAAACTAACCCGTTTCTTTTAGATCATATCTGTTAAGTACTTAGAACTCAATAGTAATAATAATAACACTTTTATGTGTTTAGTTAATGGAATGATTTTACTGGATTCATAGGGAAAGCAACCAAGAACAAGGTAACAGGACATTTAAAAAAAGCAGCCAGCTATAAAATGAACACCTGAGGTGCAAAGTCTTGTGTTAAGTTAAACTCTTTTCATGTAACAAAATATCTTTATTCTGCAAGTCTTCTTAATGTGTTTGCTTTTGTGTTCCTATATACTTCTGAAGTACTGTTCACATCCATATACCTAAGTGTATATGAATGCAATTGAATGGAGATGAAATCACGCAATGTTTTATCTCTGTGTGTTCTGTCCATTTTTAGTTGCAGCAGACAGAGGTCAGGTTTTGGTAGACAAAATTCATGGTGGAGCCATGTAGATTTTTTGTTTTAAGGAAAATAAAATGGCTACACTCATCAGAAATTATGTTTATTGGACTTGTAAGTCTTTAGCTTTCTAATTTCTGAATTTTATGCCGCTTTTATTTTTGGAGCTTTAGATACACTTGAACATTTCTCTAGTTTCTTTTGCTCTTTACTTTTGCAACTTTTTTCAGATTTTTTTGAGTAAATGTCTATGTTCTTGTCATCAGGAATTAATATCCAACCAAGTAGCTGTGATAGCACTGAATATTCCTGTTGTTTCACCTATATTCTGAAGACATCTGTTTTTTTAATGCATTTGGTGAGGGTAAACCTCTGCCACCACAACTCTACCTGAAAGGGAGAAGAGTGAGATGCCCATGTGCTACACCACAATGAGGAGTGGAGGCACTGGGTGTAAGAGCACTATCAGATAGCATGCAATCAGCCCTTTAGCATTTTCTGCAGTCTCTGCAGTGTTCTTACTTAGCCGTTCCTACATTCAAAGGGTCAGAAATAGTTATGCTTCTCATGTTAAAAGCTCAAGCAAAAGCTGTTCAAAGATTTTTTAGATTAGAAACTTTGCTCTTGTCACATGTAAAAACTGAAAAAAGAATTACGTGAATGAGTCTTAAAAGTGCAAAATTGATATTGAAAGCTCTAATTTGATAAACTAACACTTCGACAGCACTAAAGTTGTTGGGTTTTTTTCAAAAAGTTGATACATGTTCAGCTGTCACCGTGATACAGATTCTTCTTTGCAAAGGTGGCACAGAGAAATTTTTCGACAGTGGTCTAGACACAAAATATGCTTTACAGGACTCTCACGCATCTGTGAATTGAATAAAAGAAGAAGTAAGAAGTGGGTGGGAGACAGCAATACTAAGGACATATGACAGGCACTTTTGATGCATGATGAATAGCTGGATAGCTATTTTCTCTGTCCTATGGCAACAACTTCTGAAAGTAAAATATTTTTTCCAACTAGACAGGCAGATCACCTTTTTCAATCCATTTTGCAGTGGATCTGCTCTGAATCATCAATATTACTCTGGGAAATTAAAGAGACAAAATAAATTAGAGATTAAAGGTATTTTATTACTGGTACCTGAATTTGTTGTTATTCCTGAAGCTGCAGTGTATCCACCCTAGCGTGTTTTCTGAGGAAGGACAGCAAGGTATCCAGTAATCAGAGCTTTCTGACAGATCAAGGAAAGAGGCTGATGTAAATTGTTAAATGGTGCCTTCAAACTTGAAATTAGGAATATATAACCAATGCATTTTGAGGTTGTTTACAAGCTGCTTTTAGCAGTGAGCATGATTAACTCCTAGTAAGCACAGAAGTGCATCCTCTATAGTTGGTAACTATCAAGAATGTAATGTGCTGAACAGGACAGGGTCATTAATTCTTTTTTCTTTTTCTATTCAGTTGAATACTGAAAGAGATTTTTTACAGATTGAAAAGCTGAGAAAAATGAAGAGGGTTAAGTTTACTTTGTGGATGTATGTTACTCTGATATCAGTACTACCTTTAAGAATGAAAGAATGCCATATTTGGTTGTGTTCACTCTTAATTTCCATATGTTTGGAATGGTAAGTCTCTAGTGGGAAATTCTGTGAGGCTGTAAAAGAACTTCCATCATACATGCTTATTTTACTCATTACTTTGTATGGGATTCTTTGAGACGAAATTTTGGATTAAGTCCCAAGGCAGCTCATGAAGGTTAATAACAAGACTCATGTACAGCATATTTTCAAAGAGGCAGCAACAGAGGTGTTTACAGTCCCTGTTTGGAATTTGGAACTCTGGAGAACAATGCCAAACAATTTTGTTGTACGTAGTAATTTTTAGTATACTCTGAAATTTGTCCTTTTATGTGGCTGCTTATACCTGTTTTGTAACATTTGCAGTGTTCTATTTCTTTGCAAAGACACAAAGTGTGCATTTAAAGATGATTCCTCTTAAAGCATAAATGTAACTATCATTTAGAAATGCCCATTTGTTTCATCAGTAAAATCTTTGGTGAAGCATAATGCAAAGAGTGCCCTCCTACAAATAACTTAAAATTTGATTAAGATCTTGAATTCCTCCTGCTGCCAGTGGGTCGTGGAGTACCCGCATACTCAGCAAATTTCTCCTGAGTTTGCTGCTTTGCCTATGATCTGTGCACTGGCTCCATGTGTTGGCTATGTACTGTACGTCATGTAGAACTGTCAGGCACTCAGATTGTCTCCCAGTCAGGCTTCATGCTTGATTTAGGAATGTGACCTTGTTTAAAAGGGCACCATTAGAAGAGAGCAACAAAAAGATAATCCTGCTCTTCTGGGAGTCTACCAACACGCTTTTTTTGGCCCAGGAATGTGCTGGAGGTTGAGGAATAGGAGATCCTGAGATCTCCCCTGACTGTCATGGGTAATTTATTACTTACTTGATGTGACTAAAGCAGTACCAGATCACTTACAATGCCTCAGATGCTGTCAGGGAAATAAAATGAGTGGTCTTAACAATTAAGGCATCAGACTCATAGAGAAGAGATGTGATTTATACTGGAAATTTGTAGCCAAAAGTACATCTCCAGCAAAACCTCCAAATCCAGGGCTGCTTTCTCTTAATGTGTTTCCCCTTATAAGAATTTGTCTGTCAAATTTTTAAGTAACTATCTTTGAGGAAAGAACGAGTGCAGTGTGACTCATTCTGGGGGACTGTGCAGTCTGAGGGATGCCCCAGGCATTCAGATTTTTAGGCAACTGGATTTTGGTCTTCTCATTGGCACTTATTTTTTGTGCAGCTTTGGTCTTGCTATGTCTTGGTAGCCGCTTTGCAGCAATATGTCCAGGAGGCACTCTGATAATGTTTGCATTATAAAGAATGCTGACCTGAGAATGGAGCTTTCAATCTATCTTTTTCCATTTTCAAATGCTTCCTTAGGTCACTTTATGTTGTGTTATCATATATTTTAATTCAATCTATGTTTTAACTCACATTCCATATGGTGAGGAAGTCATTGCTTCCATTTGATACAGTACTTTACTTTTCAAGGGAAGTCAAAACAGTCATGTATAGAGTCCTGCAAAGTGTAGGAATAATGGTGCACATCAATCAGATATTTGTGCCATGCAACCGAGTGTGAATGAACAAACAGCTGAGAGCAGACACTTTCATTTCCTCATAAATTGATAATTTCTTGTGAAATTTAAAAATCAGACTGAGATAGAATGGAATCCATTTGGTATATCCATCCATCTTTTCTGTAGTCTCTCTAGAAGACTGCAGGACTGTGGAGCCAGTCAGAGAGAAACATGTAAATTGTTTATCTAGATTTTGGGAAACTTACCCTTGAATGTATTGCTTTTGCCTGTGGTGATGTGCTTTTAGTAACAGCATAATTCTTCACTGTGGTTTCTGCCAACTTCAACTTTTATTTTACTCTGGTCCTTCTAATCTTCGCTGTGCATTTACTCCACTTTCTGCCTTTCCTTCCTTTTAGTTCATTTCCCCTAAGAATCTCCTACTCCCAAAGAGTGCAACTTTCATTATTCACCAGGCTTGGATATTCTTCTACTGCTCCTTTTCAAGTGAAAATCAGTTTGAGAATAAATTGCCTGCCTTTCAGCATCTGTGGATGAAGTAGGAAGTTAAGTTCTTAATTGAAGTGTCATGCTTGTTCTGTACTTAGTGCACGATCACAAAGATAACACTTGCACATTAGTAGAAATGAGTAGTAGAATTTAATAAACTCTGAAGAATTTGATACTGTTGCCTTTTGAGAGATTAGAATATTTTTGCTGGGATTTCAGTCACATTGTCATGTAGCAACAGTAGCAGAAACATACTGAATTGGGCAAAAATTACTTCAGGAGGCCAGGCATCCAATAATATGGGGTTTTTGGTCTCATAGTCATGTCTTTTTCAAACAACTTTAATTTCAACTGCTCTGTTAAAATAGTCACCATTTTATCCTGTTAATTTATATGAACAGTTATCTAGACTGTACCATTTTTTATTCAGCACCACAAAAGTAGCTACTACTGAACTCTTATTAACTCTCTAGCTATAAAACTAACAAGCAATTAAAATTAATATGTTGCCATATATATATATTTTAGGAGTACATTTCTACCATTAGTTTGATCGTGATTCTAATACATTTTCACTTACATGTAGTAAATTATTTTTTGAGATACCCTATTATTATGAATAACTAAAACTGCATATAGAAGAGTGGGAGAACAAACCTCCATGAATTTAGAGCTATATTTATTCTGTTAAAACCCTACCATCACATCACATTCTATTGATAAGCAATTTATAAAAATCTAAAATTTTTTAATGTCACCTCTTAGAACAATATTCAAATTTCTCATTCCATTAGGCACATTAGTAACATAAAGAAGGTAACAGTCTCTGCATCAGCCTTGTATGAACCTAAGAAAGTAGCCTTTTCAGAGAGCCAGAGCTCCTGAAAACTTTTAGGGTATTTAAGTCCCTTTCAAGTAGAGATCTTCCCTAATTCAGTTTAACTACAGTAGTTCTATTTTTAAATAATGTACTTTTGGAACAGCCAAATGAAATTTTTTTTTTTTTTTGGTGGAATTCAAAGGATGATTTTTCTCCCCTTGATCTCTTTAAATAAAGACTTTCAAATTAAAGGTAAATGGATAGATAGGTTTCGGGGAATAAAATACTGAAACGTAGCTAAGCAGAAATTAGGCAGCTATTCATACAGCTGGAAAGAGCACAGATACAAGAGTTTCTATTGATATGCATTTACCATTAAATAATAATTAGTGATGGGTAAGTAGATTAAATACTTTGCTCTCATGAATAGCTACAAGTGTTAGCAATAAACCAAGAGATCATTGCATAACTCCATCATTTGGGTCCTGGTTAAATGGTAGGAAAGAGAACCACTGGAGCACTGGAATATCTTTTTTTTGGTGTAACAATGAAAGACAAAATGCAAACAGAGAGCTATTATTAACTTGTGAAGTTTCTTACCTTAATCAATGATATCTGAACATCAATCAGAGCTGGATGAATGTAAGGAGAACCACTTTGGTGGCAGAAAGCGAAGATCAATCCCCTGTACCATATATCTATTTACTATTACCCTCATCCTTTTACCACTAAAAAATATGAGCAAAATGAAAAAAAATTATGAAGCTACAGTGATTTCTATTGATGGGTTTTGCTTCTCAGTGTGGTTAATAGCCAACATATATGGGAGAACCAAGTAACTGGATTTGCTGGACATTTGGGTTTGACCAATACCTTCAGTTGATCTTCAGCTCTGTATGCATTAGAGCTGAATGAATAACTCCTTTCTTTGCCTCTAAATTCTGCAAAGATAATTTTCTTTCTTTAGAATTGTGCTATGGCCCCTAAATATTTTCACAGAAAAATAAAGAAAATAATTCCCTGGTGCCAATTTTTTTTCCCACAATACATATTAAGATGGTATTTTTCTAAGTATAACCTTATTTTGTATTTTCTGTAGTAGGTTCAGGTATATGTGCCTTTAGTTTATTCAAGTTAATATGATTAGCACTTAGCTTTTGCATTCTATTACTGTAATTGATTCTGGACTTTGCAAATAGATTGCAAGACAGGTTTTCTGATGATGTGTCTACAGCCTTATAATTAACTCTTTGATTCACTTTATAGGTTTTTCTAGAGGAGGAACATCATGGCCACAGGAGAATTTGATTTAAATTAGTTTGGATATATTTTGGAGTGGCTAATTCATCTGAATGTTGGTATCAGTTCATCTGGCAGCCCCATTTTCCTCGAAGGAGGTGGAGACAAGTCATGCTTTTCAAACTTTTAACTTTGTCACCAGTTATATTATTCCTTTAATAATTTTTTGTTTTCTTCTATCTCTGTAAAGATTTCAAAATGCAATTCTTTTCATGTTAAAATACAGTGACCTTTTATCTTCTGGGAATTTCTATTTGTACTTTGCTGTTACAATGATAAAACCTCTGTAGAACCTGGATGGAAGAGTATGTGTTGAAATGGCAAGAAAATCTGCAGGCATGGGGTAGAATGCTCTCTGTAAATAGTTTTCTCAATCAAAGGCCTCTTTAATGTTTAGAGTTATGGCATCTCAGAGAAAGGCAGGCGTGGGAGAACTGACAAACAGGTGTATATTGCCAGAAGCTGTTGTACATAAAAATGTTCACATTCAACTTTTGGTCAACGAATCTCTCTCTTGATTTTTTTCCTCCTTTTCTCTGGATTAGTCTAGCTAGAGAGAACAGTCTCACAGTACAAAGAATAGACATTGCATACTGAAAAGGGAAGAAGAAAATGATAACTGTAAAATGCAGATATAAATTTGGTGAATGTTCTTATCAGAAAGAATATGAAATTGGAGCATTCCTTCACAGATATGTAACTTTCTTTTCAAGGCTCTACTGATGTGTGAATTTAATTCTTCTTCCTTTATGTAACACTTGGATAAATGGTGTCTAATTAGTTCTCAGAGCAGAGAATAAAGTTAGATCTCCCAGTGTCAGGTTTTACTCTTACTCTTGAACCATGGAATCATGATCTGTCTTCCTTCTTTGGGACTGATTTTATTTTACTTTGGTAGTACTACAAAGGAGTGGTAAATAATCCTCATTTATAGCTAGCTGTGTGTTTAGGACTTTAAAATTCACAGATTATGTGGATTTGAACCCAGTCAGATAAAGAACCTGGCTAAGCCACGTGACAAGGAAAGTTTTCTAATCAGTAAATCTTACAAGGGAATGCTGATCCCGGGGGATACTGATGTACAAGCAACCATATATTGCCATATTTCCTACTGCTATTTATTAAAAGTGAAGTGGTGGGCTTCCAAAGACTTCAGAAATACACTAGTCAGTTGTAATCCTTAATACTAATCCTAAGTAATAAATGTTAATTAAGCATTGAGCTATTCCTTCCTGAAAAGATAAAATCAGTTTGGAGAATGCACAGGGGAAAATTGCCTGATGGAAATACAGCATTTCTTCTTAAATTTAAGCTAACTCTTCTGCTGCATGCCTAATTTCTTATGCTGAAGGCTTGAAAGTCCAATGATTGCTGTGGCAGTAAAGGACATACTTTAAATACATGTGTGATTTATTTCAATCAAAACCTTAGGAGTTTGAAACAATCTGCGGAATGTTAAAGATAGAATGGTCTCAGAAAAAAATATCATTTCCATTCCCAGCTATTCATCAGGCTGTACCTGTATCAGCTGATCACCTAGTACCATCCAGCTAAATTGCTTATGAGGAAAAAGGAAAAAAAAAGGTATTTCAGTGTAACTTTTTTCACTTTATATGTTGAATGTTATGTACAGCATTATATGATCGTTTCCTCGGTGTGTAGGTGGCCCACAGAGTTGTATAATGAGATGCTCTCCATGTTTTCACTATTCCCTGTCATGCCAACCTAAGAGGGAAATGGCCTTGCAGAAGAAAATCTGAGCATAGCTGTGCCAAAAGAAATAATGTACTTCCTCTGTAATTACTTTGGTGTAGACTGATTTTTGATTTTAAATCCAGGTGATATTCCCTCAGAACATACATGAGGCCAGAATGGCTGTATGAGAAGGTAGCAACTTCATGGCAGTGAAACAGCTCAAGTTCTGACAAGTGCTGCCGCAGTGCTGGGTAATACGCCATGGACACACGAAGGACCGCACGGACCTGTAGCTGTGGAACAGGATGAGGCAGCAGGGCCAGTGGGAAAAATGCTAGATTCCAAAGTGGACAGGTCCTTTCAGTTCAAGCCCTTCAGGACCCTTCCCATTGCTCAGTTGTCCAACATGTGATGACATTCTTAGTCTGTCACAGGTTCTGGTGGCTGCGGAAAGGATGGGTGATTCTGGGATGGCCAATTATAAGATTTCTGTTCCAATAGAGAATAGATAGGCATAATGGTAGTTGTAGTGTAACTGCTTTGTCAAATCCTAAACTAATTCAATTTGCTCATTGTATTGGCTCTTTCTGTCCTCCATGGCAGACTGCAGTGTTGACAGATTCATGCTAGCTTTGGTCCATGCAGCAGGCAAAATACAGGCAAGCAAAATGCAGCTCAAAATTCTCATTCTTGGAAGTTTGCTTGAGTAAATCAGTGCTGTGTTTGCAACTATACTGCAGACCAACCCTAAAAGAAGGTTAAGAAAAAGTATTCTTTGAGTATGGTCTGCAGTGGAGAGAAAACTTCTGTTCCACAAAACCACATACAGACCAGAGGGTGTCAAAAGGGTTGAGTAATTCTGTTGCATATGTAAGGAGAAGACGGGACCTACTTTAACTGAAGGCCTCACAAAGGGACCAGCAGCCAATCACAGCAGTGCAGAATAATAGACACATATTCTGACTGAGGTGTTAAGTCTTGTTTGCTCTGATTTTACTTTAAAAAAGAGGTTGCAGGAGCTCAGAACACTGGACAGGTAATCAATCATTTATTTCATGTTTGTAGACAATAAGTACAACATAATCCTTGTTGAAGATGAGGTTCTTCGTTTTGCGTGCTTAACCAAGATTGATTTGATGATGACGCAGGAAAATGTCAGCATATGTGGTTCCATCTGGGTATTTCACTCTGATTTTCATATGTGGGTCTGTGGCAACTATATTTATTTTTAAATGATGCAAGTGGTAAATTGTACTGTTGAAAAGATTGCATTCAGGAACTGAATGTTTATTGTCTCCTGCGATCTTTGTAGGTCAGAAAAAAATTATTCTGTTCCCATCTCTGTTTAAAAAATAGGTATGCTGCAGGTAACTGTTAAAAAATAAGGAAAACAGTGCATGGTTTAGGGCACTAGAAGTGGCAGAAAGATAAGACCTGGAGAAAATCATGAAAAGTAGACTTCTGTTACTGGTTGTTGCCATGGTCAAGAAAGTAGGATACCTTGCAGCTGTACCTTTACTTAACTGCTGAATAAATTATTTTGCTGGGCATAGAAATTACAGAAGAGCTATTCAGTTCTCCTAAGCTCTTCATCATTTGAAGGCAAAATAGGAGTAGTTGTCTGCAAGTATTTGTGTCCCGTAGCTATGGAGGCTTTTACGACTACATATAACTCTGATAAAGGGCTGTTTTTTACTGTTTTTTCTCACTTACCTGATGGGCTTGAGAAGACCTTTGATGTTCTTTTCAGTACTTATAATTACAAACTGATAACGTTGGACCATCAGTAGTGGCAGCAGAGAGGTCATTACTGGTCAGTGTTGTGTCATTGCCATAACGCTGATTGAATGTGCCCAAAGAGCCCTTTCATTACCTTTGGACTCACTTTTATTGCTTAAGAAGTGCCTTCATCCATTCTGTTAATTTCTTTCCTCTTCTGATCTCACATAGCCAGGAAGAGATAAGGAAAATTACACAAATTATTGCAACACTTACAGGAATCTGGACCTTTTCAGAGTCAAAACCAGAATCAAGTCCTGCATATACTGACTGAGAAAACAACAGTGCATCAGAAGAATTAGGTATATTGATAATGTTTTCACTCTAAGACACTAGGGTGTGTGCTCAAACAATGGTATAGCTGGGTCATGACTGAGAAGGATGTTGTCAATATGACACCTCCCCCTGACATTTAAGCAGTTTCCAGCTGTTCTGTTAGGTGCCTAGATTTATGAAATTTGCATGTTATTCTTATGGTACAGACCTCTGCTCACAGGAGAAAACCAGAAGATTACTTTGCTTGTTTTCAGAAGTGATTCTTTCTGATTCATGCTGAAAGGTGACTATCTTGACATTTCTGAGTGGTAGCATAAGGAGCATAGGCATATTTTACTGCGCTTTGGCAGTAGACAGATGGAGGCAGGATTTTGAGCCTTAAGTTGCTAGACATATCCTCCAGGCAGCTTCCAAACTACTGAATGTTCTTGAATGCTAATACTTGCCTTCTGACCTTTGTTGGCAAACACAAACAGCATATATGTCCATTCTGTGACTCTACATTCAAAGCAGCTGATATGTCCCTCACAAAGAAGGAATATCCTTTAGCTCAAACCAGTATTGACTAAATCTGTGTTGGGAACCCATAATCTGAAATAAGGCACTGTAGGTCTAAAAGCAGTATCATTTATCTCTTTTTATAATGAAATAACTAGGTTAGTAATTCAGCTATTGAACAGCAACTCAGACCAGAAGGGAGATCAATAAAAACCATAAAAATTTCCAAGCCTTGCCAAAAATGTAATAACTGTTGCAGCTGACCTGAACAATGCAGAATGTTGCCCTCTTATTAAGATTGATACTTGTGTTATCTTCTAAATGTGATTTAGCCATATGACAACAGAGAATACCCTTTCAACATGAACCCCTGTGGAGCACTAATAGCTTAGAAAAAAACCCTGCATAATATCTATCTAAAATAATGGCTAAAGAACAAAGTCTTAGTGAATGTCTAAAGCACAAGATAATACATTAATATAAAACTGAATTGCATGTCTTACATTTTTTTACACTGAGCACCTGTGAACCTAAGATGAAAACCTTAAACAAAAAAAGACAGACCCTAACCAGACAAAGCACAGGTTAAAATTTCAAGGATTGTTGCAGTTTTTTATTCCTCCTGGATTAATGGTAGGTTTAAGGACTGTTTCTGTACTGTATTATGGAGGATTTTTGGAATATGCATGTTTGTTAACATTGTTCAGCCAAAGTGTATCAGCACCTGAGCATTCTTCTTTCTTTCCTTACCGAGCAATATTTAAAACAATGCTTTTCTCTCTGAGCTTGGTAATGTAGTATTTTGCCTTTGAGTGAATAACCTTCCTTTCTTTGACTGGAGGCACAAGCATTTGTGATTACTCAAATTGGCAGGTTCATTATTTTACTTTTTTTAATCATTCTTTAAGCACTAAATGTATGTGGAAAAGTACAGGAAAAGCACAATTACGTACAGCATTCCAACAGCCAAAGCAGTACCACATGAAAAAAAAAAAAGAGGGGGCAGTCTTGGAAAATGAAAGGAATCATTAGAACCTTAAAAAAATCCACCCATCAGAAATGTATCTCCAAAGTTTAAGAACGAATTTATACGACTTGCATTGGGAAAGTGAGGCAGAAAAAAATCAGAGGATGGAAATGGGCTCAGTAGTGTAGGAGGGTTTGGAGAGTTGTGAAGTTATTTTGATTAGGAAAGTTAAAATAGGAAGTGCAATATGCATCAAAGGTCTAGGCAAGATAAGGACTGGAAATGCAAGCACAGTTATTCAAATGGCAAAGTATGATGAAGAAGCAAAGGCATTAAGTGGTGATGGCATTTTGGCAGCTAAGCTCATGATCAAATTTCTTGATGTATTTTTAAGGATTGTCAGTGTTTGAGCATTTTTTTCCAGTCCAAAACTTATGGCCTTTACAATCGATAATTTCAGCCCATTCCCTTTTTTGCTTTAATTTTCTTTCAGAGAATGAGGAATGAATCATGAACCTGAATAATACAGGACTTCAGCTCTGAATTAAATTTTCAGGGAATTATGTTTTTTCTATTTTTTGAGGAAATTCCCGTGACAGGAACTGACATGAGAAAGTAAAGGTCCTTGTATCATTTTCTGTTCACATGTTATTGACAACAGCAACATCCCTAGGGGAGGCAGGGGAAAGACACTGGCATTCTTCCAGAAGCCCTTTAGCCCTAACTTCTCAGGAGACCTCAGGCAATTGCAGAAGGACCCCAGATCCTTCTTCTCTTTGCTCTGTGACTCAAAGTTTCAAAGCTTCCCTTTCCTTGTAATTGCTTCCTCCAAGTTTTTTTCAGAGACAAAATACATGGAACTTAGGAAGTGAGGGAAAAAACTTTCCACCTTGCTTACCCTCCTTCTTTCCGTGAGAAACAGAAATCTGATGTGAACCTAAAAAAGCCTTGGGAATGGATTTATTTATTAAAAGTAAACTCAATTAAGTCACAAGTTAAAAAAAATGCTTGTTATATGCAGTTTTTCATTATGTATAATTAGATAACGTTAGGTAAAACAGAAAGGCTTACCTATATTTAGGAAACAAATACAGATCCTTTTCAGTAATGAAAAATATAGATTACATTAGAGATGGAAATATTCTGTATGTGAAATATATATGCGTATTGGCTTACTGATGGCAATTCCATAATTTTATTAGAAAATATGATGGCTGGAAATGTATTATCAGAATTGTTGACTTGTAAACAAAAGAACTTATTTTTGTAGGTCTCAGAATTAAAATGTGAATAGGCACCTAACAATGCAATTTTGGATTTTAAAATATTAGGAAGCTGCAAAATGAATATGTGTTGGCATAGTGAATTCAAGAAATTAACTTTAATGTGGTATAACACAGGAACACAGGGACTGTAACTTCCTGCAAGTACAGGTTTATGAAATTAAACAAATTTATTTCCTGTCCTCATTATTTGCAGAAAAGTTGTTGAAGGACAGAACACCACCACTTATAATGATTTTATTAATATACTCTATGTTTTTAGTTTTTAACGAATATGTATGAATTAAAGGAGAACTTGTTTAAAATAATAAATGTTTACCTTCTTAATGATCATATGGGATAGCAGAACCCTGTTGGTAAAGTAGGAGGTATTTTAGACATAGCCTGTTGAAGACAGGCTGAACAAGGAAACCTTAAAAGAGGTTTGGCAGTCAGGGTGTGCATACAGAATTTATGGGATCCGTTCTGTTTCCCTCGCTGGGGGAAGGGGGTGTCTACAGCAATACATCTTGGGTTTTGCGAGCTGAACTGCGGTGTCTTGCTCAGAGCCAGAAGGATCAGACAGCAGCACATTTCTCAGTCAAATGGAGCAGCACCAAACCTTCGATTTCACAGAATTGCCTGTTTCCCGGGTGTTTCTTAGTAGGGTTGTTATTTCATATGTTAACCCCATATTTAAGAAAGGCAAAGAGAAGCAAAGAGACTCAGACCGAACGGGCGGAGCAGAGCGTTTGCCGGGGCACCGGGCCGTGCTTGGGCAGCCCAGCCCTGCATGTGCTGGAAGAACAGGAGCCACAGGGCTGCAGCTTCTGCAGGGCCAGACTGCGCTAGAAACCCTGATACCACTTCCACACATCCTCTCTGAGGCACAGCTGGACGTTGGGTTTGGCTGGGTCAAGGAATCTGTCAGCCTCAAACAGAAGGAACATGCTCGAGTGTTTAGTGAAGGAGTCAACGTGGGCTTTGAGGGGAAAGTGGTGTTCTCTCCTCATTTTCTGTATTTGGCTGGCTGTCCTCCTCTCAGACCATACTTACTGAGGATTTAGTATTGTTACAGCAATGGCTGGTACCACAGTCTCAAAATCTCTGGAGAAGGAAAGCCAGGAACTTAACATATTTTTGTGCTTCATGGTAAAATCTGTCAAAATATTGCTGCTTTTCACCTGGGAAAGACCTTTCTATTCTTTCTCTGTCATCCCTGTCTCTACTTAAAGGTCACACTACATACAGATTTGACTTTTAACCTAAGTCTTATCATAAGATAGCTCATGACTGTCTATATCTTCTGCCTGTTATCTATTAAAAAATATTTAAAATTTTGGGACGTGACTTTTTAAAATCATAGAAATTGTATATATCTGCATCTGTACATTCTTGTTTGTTAAAAGAAATGTGAAAAAATTTATTTACAAGAAAAGCTCTATCTCTTGGGTTCAGAGAACCCAAATTCAGCAATGTCAGGAAAATGCTGAGAGAAAATTCAGTTTTTAATAGCTCTGTCAGTGATTGCATTGTAATAAAATTCACTTTCATCCTTATAAACAAACATTAAATATATGCTTACGACAGAAGGAAATGACAGAATAAAGTCAACTTCTATAATTGAGAAAGGTGTTTCAGCTACAGACAAACTGAAAGAAAACTTTAATCAATATAATCACAAGGAATCTGAAAGAGGATAATTATAAATAAGAAGAAAATGTCAGGGCTCATCCTTGCATTTTCCTTGCTTCAGATTAGGTATGAATCAGATGACTGCGCAATAAAACAGTATCTTAGGGGCTGTTCCAAATGCAGTACATTTATATTGTGGCATTAGATAGCATTTAGTTTCTCATGCTAATGAACTCCAATGAGCCCCCTGTTTCTCTAACAGGATTAGACGTATTAGCCATAATCACTGCAAACTAAAGCCATTGCTGGGCATCTGAGTAAAGAATAACCTTCTTTTGAGGCATGTTAAATACCAATAAAATGCTTTTCATTTTAAAAAAGGAGTGAAGGTTTCTTAACCAACATGAAATTAGTCATTTATACTTAGCATTTAAGAGTGGATTATACACTACCAAGTCACCTACAGCTAATTTCATGACCCTTTTCTGCCCCCATTGATGCAAAACTGTGTCAAATCAATAGAGTCACACTAGGGTAAATGATGTCCATATTAGGATTGATTCAGACTTCAGTGCTATAGGGAAAATTACTGTGGTGTTTAATAATCTATTTGGAACAGGGTCAAAGTTATGCTTTTCTTGGTGTCAAGTTTTACTGCATCTGATTTACATAACCTACGGTTCTGCATTGCATAACGGGACCTTCTGCATTGCTTCCCTCCAGTAGCAGCAAAACCCAGACACAGATAGAAGGTCTGGCAACAGCTGCTGTTCCACTCACATACGCATTTTTTTCCATAATGCATTTCCTTGGTGTTCATCACTGCAGTGCCTGAACATGGTATATCACATGAAGAAACTAATTTTTACACGCAAGATAAGGAAACAGTAACTCAACCTGAGGTGGTGAGGCACTGGACGACTGCCAGACAGGCTGTCTCCTGCTCTGGGCTGTGCACAGCCTGACAGTACATCCCACCTCACAGTGAAGTCAGCACACTTTTAGGAATGAAGGATTATTGGCAGAACTTCTCAGATTTAATTGCTGTCAGCCTCAAGTATGTTGCTGAAAGACTGTGATTTTGTAGCTCAGGAGAGGTGTGAGAAAAGGAAGCACTCAAAATTAATGCCACTTTTTGCATAGTGAGGCGTCACGAACCTGAGCAAAACTGACAGGATGTGGTCCTTGAAGATAGCCCAAGAGTGATGCAAACCAGTTTTATGAAAATGTGTGTAGGAGTTGTGTGGGAGAATATAAAACATTTCAGTGAAGTGTGCTCATTTGCATCTTGGGATCTAGCTAATCTTGGAATAAGGATGTTTAAGGGTAAATGAATATTAATAGTTTTGGGCAAACACTTCAATAGAGAGCTCCAGGTAAGATATTATTCAATAAGGTTTTTTAAAAAAATTATAAAAAATACACTCTGAATTATGTCACATCTATTTGCAAGGTCTCTTACCTTGGCTAAGAAGCATTTTAAAATCATGACCAGATTAGAATTAAGTCAAATGTAACTCATACATATCCAAGACAAGGCTTATGAACCCTCTACAAGATTTGGTCACACTTCTCAGTCAGCTACAAACTACCCCTGCAACGCACAGGCTCCAGAGATACCTCTTGTTCCTGATGTGCTTTTTCAGCCCCCTTCCCCGGACACCCAAAAGCATTTCAGTTTTGACATGGTTGTGAATCTTTCCTTTTCCTCCCCACAGTTCAGGACAGAAGCCAGGATTCACAGAGAAAAAGAGACACAGCAGGATGGCAGCCTGCAGCTTTTTCTGGGTCCTACATACAGACTTTGTTCTGAAACACTATTTCAGCAGTTAATAATGAAGAGTAAGTTGCATAAAATGAATGATCAAGCCTGGCTGAAGCCCAACTCTCCTATTCTTTCAAATGAATATCCAGTCAACAGTCTGTTGCATTTTTTTGGCCCAGAGTAACCTGAAGTTTTTGCTCTGTTAGATTTTCAGCAGGTGAGGAAAGCAGTATCCCTCAAGTCTCAGAGCAGCCTTTTGCCAAGGGGTAAGACAACTTTCTGAGAAGAGAAGTATGCACTTACAGCCTCTTAAGACAAGTGAACCTGCATGTCCTGTTTCTGGGTTGAAAGCCGTGGCCTGGCTAATGAATTCTTTTATAAAAATGTTGCTTGCTTCTTCATCGTGCATTAGAAAGACAGAATTACTTTTTTTCTCTTTCATTTTCATTAAATAAAAGGTGGGCTGCTATATTCATAACACTGAGCTTTTACTTTCTTGCCTTGGGAGTAATATGGAATGGGTCAAACGCTTAAGCTCCAAAACAGGCTTGGATTTCTTAAACACACATTTCATTGTTTCCCTTAGCAGGGGAACACTGGCATGGGTGGGTTCTTTCCTAACTTACACAATATATCATGTATCCAGAATTAATAATTTTTTATTTCACAGCTCTGAGCTGCAGAAAAAATAATATGAACTGGAGTGAGCCTTGGTGCATTTCCACAGATTATAAATGTCATGGTCCATATGTAAACTAGACATCTACTAACCAAATAATTCAAGAATTCATTATGGAAAAAAATTCAAGAAAAGGAGTCCAATTAAGGCTTCCAGAAGGAAGGAATTTTCTTTTTCATGTATTAAAATAGTTAAGTGATGTCACAGATAATTCTGATGAATCCTTTCATGTCTCCATCTGTCAGTGCTGAACATTTTCCTACTGCACTACTAGTGCTTCCCCCAGTTAACTGAAAAAAAAAAAAGAGATCCAGGAAAGGACTTGGGTGACTATTTTTACAACTATTTGTCCTAAATTTTCTCTTTGCTGCTTTTTCACTTAGTGCTTTTATGCCCTCCATTAATAAATTAAATAATGCATTTCCTTCCAGAAGCAGAGCTCCAGTGTTTCTTCTGAAAACCCATCTCTTTCATCTCAGATAAACTTCTGAGCTGCAAAAAATTGTTCTAAACCTCTCTCTATACATAGATTTTTTCAATAAATGATTTGAGCAGAAAAACATAGTCCTTGATATCATTTTTACTGACAGAAGAATTACAAGTTGAATCACTTTTAGATAGACCATGATCTCTCTGGTCCATGTAAGCCAGTCCTAGTTTGCTGTACTGTACAACTCTGCAAACTCTTTTGCCCTGATTTTTTGCAGTTTACTCATTGAAAACACCATATTCTTCTGTGGAATAGACCAGTGAAAACCTTCCTCTCCTAGGTCTGCAGACACAGTTGTGTTAAAGCAGATGGTGAGACTTTCAGCAGAGCTGCACAGTGCCTACAGCGCTCAGACAAACCCACATCACTCTGTTACTGACCTGCTCTTCCAGGGAGTGGAAAAAATGTTCAGTGGTTGTGCAGTTAGTCGGGTTGGAGAGCAAAAATATTTAGGTCTGCTCCAGAACCTGAGGTTATAGCCTCCCTTAATGTTAGAAAGAGAATTTCTCAAAAGCACAGTTTGTCTGAGTTGTCCTTCCTGTGGTAACACCCCAGGGAGATCAAAGCTCAGTAAATATCAAAGCCCAAACCTTCAAAGGCTATCTGCATACCTAATAACATTCCAGAAATATAACTTGCCATCATGGACCTAATTTTTAGATTTACCTCTGAAAAAATCTCTGAAAAATTTGAGAAATTTCCCTTGAAAAATAATTAAAAGCAACATAATCGAAGACAGTAGGTGATGAGCTATTAATAGGCAGCATGATGTGGGAGTTTAGAAACTTTTTTGTTAAGATTATATGCTTTTCTTAATATATATCTCAATAGCTTATTACCTGATACAGAGTGATCATGCTGTAAGCCCAAGAAGCAGAATACCTGGGGCTGATCTGCAATCTTCACACATAACTGATACTGTGATTTCAACAAAGAATTTGGACTCTCTGAACTGGGGTTTCTGTGGTGCTACCATGACTCAGTTTTAATAGCACCACATTAGTAATCTGGAAACAGGTGGAAAATATAAGTACTGGGTGCAAGAAAGAAAAAATACCTCAATTGCAAGAAAATGTATGCAATGAGTAAAAGAAGATGACACACATGGAAAAGCATGGTGACAGAATATCTTAAAAAGAGGCAGAGTGGAACACAATAATATCACAAATAGCTCAAGAGAGATTGGCACAAATTCATTTTAATTTGGAGCACCTTCTGGCTCATCAGCTTGCATAGGTTCATTGGCCCTGCACTGAACCAGGACTCTATATGATCCATTTGAATTCAGGACACTGCAGGCAAGATCACATATATGTCGAAGGATTGCCACATCTGGCAGACAGTGATGAATATTACATTTAAAAAGCTTACTAATTTTGCAGACAGTCTTGCATTGTGCCTATTTGGCTTGCATTACTGTGCTGCCATACAACAAGTGGCAGCACAATTAATCACGAGCATCACAGGGTAATTTGTTATGACAGAGAGCCATGTGCTCGTTAAAGACAGCTTCTCTTTTATGCCTTTTTATTATGTCCCTCTCTTTGTGATTTGTGTCCAGAAACTGGATTATAGAATACTCTGAAGTGTTTCCAGGATTACTGAAGATGAAGGCTCATGTGTGGCTCAAGGGCTTTAGACCATCTATCCTGCTTAGTTTGCAGGTGATGGAGGAGCCAGAGAAGTTTTACGCTACCATGCAAAATGAGGATTAAAACCTCAAACAGTGGTAGGGATCAAGTCTGTGCTATTTGCTTGCACAGGTTCTGCTGGCACCAAGGAGGCAGCCTGTGGTGACTCCCCCAAGAGAGAGCAGAGCACCCCCACTTCCCTGCCCACCCCACCTGCCAGATGGAGGCCAGTTTAGCAGATGATGTGTGGGATGTGTTCAATGAATATGTAATTTCCCATGTCATTACCCTGCTGATCAGCCACTACAATGATCAAAGCCATTGATCAAATGGCTTTTCTGTCCTCTGTGAGGAAGTTTTGCAGCAGTCTTTTTTTTTTTTTTTTTTTTTTTTGCTGGCAATTCATCACTGCAATTCAAGGCTAATGCAAAGATTTTAGTTTGTGCTTTTTTTCCTTATAACCTTTACGACATAGCTAGGCTCATGCACTGATTCCCTTGCTCTCTAATTGCTGACCTCATTTGCTAATTAGGCTAAATATATGTTAGGCATAAACCTTAGCAATCTAACCAGTCACCTCATGCATCATAGTACTAACAGACAAAAGAAAACACTTGTGCCCCTTCACCCTTCTATGGAAATGTAATTTTTTGCAAGCTTTTTCAACATTGAAGTTTGAATGCTGAAGAACTAAATGCTTTTGCCAATAATAAAGATGAGATCTGTGATGCCATTGCATTATGTAGATAGGCAATAGCATAGAGTATTTCTATAAATTTATTTGCTGGGTTCAACAAAAAGCAAAGATCTCTAAAAAATACACAGTAATTTGATTTAAGTGTATTCGGTAACATCTTTTCTCAGCAGAACACAAAAGAACAGACTAAAAGCTTGAATAAGTCAGTAATAAATTAAATTTCTTCTAATATTATGAGGGACTAAACTATGGTAGAGACAATAAATAATGCTGTCCAATGTTCACTTTACATCAAGGACTCATGGACACCATAGGGTTTTCTACTTCTAATTCCCTATTTGTGATTTCTGGAAAGCACTAGAATATTGTTAAAAATGTCTCATCATTTTTATTCACTTCCTAAAGTATTCTTATATTTATTACATATGAATAAACATTTCTAGGGGAAAGCTTGAAAAAATATACTTATAGTGGGTCCACTTAAAATATGTACAGTTATGTAAGAATTAATTTTTAAAAAAATATTCTTGCTATTGGAAAAATCCACCAGAAGTAGGAAAACATTTAAAATTAGCAGACTTTTAAAAACCCATTTTTACACCTTTTTTATTGCACTTTTTGTGATATGTGACAGAGATCTCCATTTGTCTTTCTCATGCACTTCCTATTTGTTCTTTCACCACCAGCCCACCTCCTCAGAGATTATTTTAGCATCCAAAATGCCTGACAGAAGTTTCAAACAGACATTATAAACATCAAAAAACCCCTCACATCAAGCTGACCAAAATAAAGAGTCCTCTGATTGTTAATCTGCCCTTTCAAGAAATATAGCTTCCACTATTCTGAGACCTACAGTGAGTAATACTCAACCCTCTTCCCAGAACAGGATCAGCAGAGTGCAGTATCATACATCATGCTCTGCTGGGCTACCCAGGCAAGCCTTCTCCTCCCAGACCATCATCCTCCTGCCTGCCCAGCCTCTGGGTATTGAAATTCTTGAGATTTTTGACAAGATCTGCAGCAAAATGCATTTGCAGGTAATTTGGAAAGCTCAGAGCATTATTAGTTGTAATTTTCTTTAGCTAAATGGTTTCTCTGTTGCACAAATGGAATGAAATGTTAGTTTTAACCCTTTTAGCTCCTTTGGCATGGCTACTGAAGAAGAGGAGGAAAAAAAGGCAGCATATGTTTCAACACTGATGAGAATAATTTCACTCATTTGCTGTAAATGCTTGGCCAGACGTTCTGGTGCTGGTAAATACCAGGATAGTAACTATTCAATTGTCATTATATGGCCATTTTATTCTCATAGTGGGAATGCATCCCCCTCATGGAAGTGTGGCTAGCCTTTGACATGAATGGTGCTTATATTGTAGGAAAAAACCAGAGAAATAGGAAGATGGTATCAGAATTCTCAGTGTGGATTTATGTGTACTGATTTTGAAATGAGCAGGTAAGATCCCCGAAGTCAGAGGCAGCTGACACAAAAACCAGTGAGCTCCATCCCCTCTGAGACGTTATGAACATCAGGACTCCACACACTCTTCCCCTGCTCCTGCCTAAGGTCCCTCCCTCAGGAGGCAGCCCTCCAGGAACATCTCCAACATGAGTCCTTTCCATAGGCTGCAGTTCTTCAAGAACTGCTCCAGCAAGAGTCCCTTCCACATGGTCACAAGTCCTACCAGCAAACATGCTCCAGCATGGCCTCCTCTCTCCATGGGTCCACGAGTGCCAGGAGCCTGCTCCAGCATGAGCTTCCCACTGCATCACAGCCTCCTTTGGGCCCCCACCTGCTTCATGGGCTGCAGGTGGATCTCTGCACTCCTGTGGACGTCCATGAGCTGCTGCAGGGGCACAGCTGCCTCACAATGGTCTACCATGGGCTGCACGGGAATCTCTGCTGGGGCACCTGGACCATGTCCTGCCCCTCCTTCTGCACTGACCTTGGTGCCTGCAGGGCAGCTCCTGTCGCATATTCTCACTCCTCTTTTTGGCTACAGCCATCTTTTTTTCTTCTTTTCCTTCTTAACTCTGTTATCCCAGAGGTGAGACCACCATTGCTGATGAGCTCAGCCTTGGCCAGTGGCAGGTCCATCTTGGCACCAGCTGGTGTTGGCTCCATCAGACGTGGGGGAAGCTTCTGGCAGCTTCTCACAGAAGCCACTCCTGTAGACCCCCACCACCAAACCTTGCCACTCAATACAAGGTTCTGCATGTTAAAGTATCAGAAGATCTATAATTTAAAAGAAGAAATTTGAATATTTGTATTTTTAGCATTTTCATATCAGTGTTGCATGTATTTTCAGTTTCTTCCTCTGTTAATCTTATATGAAATGAGTTAGCCCTCTAATCTCCATATTCTTACCATAAATTACATCTGCTTTAAAACAGCACCATATTTTAATGAAAGAACCTCATGTTTCAAGACAGTCTTCTGATAATTTTAACTACAAACTGTAGTGTATTAATGTATTCTAGCATACAAATACCAGAAACATACAAAGGTACAAGACACATGGAAATTACACGACTTTTATTTTTCTCATACCAAATTGTAATGAAATACTGTCACTAGAGTAAAGAGAAGTGATCCAATCAGACAGGAAAAAATACAATTGGAAAATACGTATCTAGGTTTCAAATACTTCATGTATGTTTTTTCCTGATGCAGTTTTGTACTGCATGAGACATGGGTATGTTTGCAGATTCAGGATCAGAGAAAAAAGTGTTTTCTTACACTTTTTCAACAGCCGGAAAATGGATTAAAATCTGATTATCTAAAAATAAAAGTTAAGCGAAGTGTGCAGATGTGTGAAGGAAAAGAGAGATACTCTCACTTAACATCTTCCCCTTGCTTGTGGTGAAGCTTCACAGCATGCCATTGACTAATGAGAGGAGAGATGGGTAATGGGATAGCAGAGAGGTATTTGACTATGGGAATGATAAAAAGCAAAACACCAGTGAATGCAGAGAGAAACCAATGGAATTTGCTCTGTGCTGGATGGAAAATGAAGTCACTTTCTTCCTTTTTTTCTTTTTTTTTTTTTTTTTGTTGTTAATGGAGGATCCAGAGCAGAACCTTTACAGGGGTGTTCTATGCTCCCAATTTTAATTTTTATTTTCTAATTTATTTGTAACACTGCACTTGAAAATCTTCTCTTTTAAAACTATGCATTGTTATGAAATAGCTGTTTGGTGCAGTAGGACTAGGTGAAGGAATACTTCAAGTTTTTAGACAGTGTTTTAATAAAATTCAGTGTCAAGCAGCCACTTTGGCTGGCTGATGCCTTTTCCTGGTCTTAAAATCAAGAATCAAACATGGTTAGAAGGGAAAAAGGGATTTTACCTTTGCATTTATTTTAAGGATCCTTAGGTGCACTATGTCCAGTTCGAATGCACCAAAACGCACACTGCAATGCCCACCCCCAAAAGATCTGGTATAACATTACAGGTCTTACTAATTAGCATATCTATCAAAGATTCCCCAATGAGAGGCTTGAATGAGCTCCCCCCTCCTCAAGGAACCTTCCTCTGGATGGCTCTATCGCAGTTTACAGAATGTGTTCTGGAGAGGACCTTGGTGTCTGGGGCACACTAACCCCTACCTAGGAAGCTTCTAAAATGTTTAGTCTCCTAGCTGGACAAACAAGTCCAAGAATGTAGGCAAAAGGTACTAAGAATACAGAAGTTGTAAAAAGGTATAACAGGGGTATAAAAGAAAAGGCAAAAAATCATCATGGCATCATGGCAAGTAAGAAAAACAACACTGACAGGGGAATTGCCAACATATAAGTGCTGCCTGGCACATATGGCCAATGATACATCGCTAATGGTTTTAGATTAAAACCTACATTTTACTTTAGAAAGATATGGAAGTGAAGAGATACAAAGAGATACTGCCAGCACTTACCTGATACTCTGAAGAATGTCTTTTTTAACAGGGAATTACTGGAAAACCAGAATTTATCACTCACTCCTTTTCTTCCTATATTTTCAACAGCTTTTGGAAGCTTTTCTACCAAATAGCATCTCTAAACTAATTATTATACTCCAGCTTTTGTCTGTGGTAACTAGAAGAAAAACCTCATTAGCATGCTACCTTCAGCATCAGAACCTCTTTATCCCTGGGAATATAAATTCGGCACAACTAGGAAAAGAAAAACTTACCTTAGCTTATGAAAATCCTTTTAGTCCTTTATGATGACTTAGGTATGGTCCAGAAAATGTGCTCAGAACATCCACATATGACTTAGAATTCTTGATGTTTTTTACTGCATGGCTTTGAAATTAATGATTAAGGCCCTGCAAGACGCTCTGTGAAACCTGGGCTGATAATTAACGTCATGAGGAGAAACAATCTTCACCTCTGACAGAAAAGGAGAGGTTTCTTTTGCTTGATAATAGCATTCAAGTTTTAACAGGGTAATAAATGGCATGGACTGAAAAAGCAATTTCAGCTGAAATGCTGAGAAAATGTCAGCAAAATCAGTATGCCTGACAGTTTAACCAGCAGCACCTGGGAAGGAGTATTGCTGTGACATGAGCTTGGCTCTCTTCTTTAGTCTGATAGGTTATGTTTGTTAAACTTCTCTTTCTGGGCTCAACACAGGTTTTTTGGCTTCAACAGAGGACCCAGGGCTGTTTAATGTCAAAAATTGTCCACTTTTTGGTGGTCTCTGCTACCTGATGACATGACTGACTAATCTTAATTCAGCCATATAAAGGAGGTATGTTTTAGAGGAATGGAAGAAAGAAAGCCCTGCTCTCTTGGAAACACCAATCTTTGGTATACAATTTAGCTTTTTCCATATGAAGGCTATAAAGAGAAAAATCAGGTCTAAGGATCAAGCTGCCAAGTACTCAGACCCATCCTTTGACCCCACCTGCAGGGCTACCAGTGGCTCCAGGGTGTACAGCAATTGTTACAGTAGCTGGCCTCTGAGGTAAGGGACTGGTTGTTAAATGCTTCCTGGCCTGATATCAAGGATCTTATTCCTTTTTTTTTTTTGGGTAAAATCAGCTACTTAGTATGACATTTCTGCAGTAAGTGCAACCAATCTTCCCCTCAGAATCAACAAAGAATTTAAAAAAATCTTTTCCAGGGTATAATGCATTTGGAAACACAGTTGGTCTCAGTGAATTTTGATCATGAGGATTTTGTTGTGGAAAAAGCTCTAGAAGTTCATGGTTGTCTGTTTGCTGTTAAGCTGCATACTTGCTCCATCTCAGCTTCTAACCTGCAGTCACTGAATTATTATATATTGGAGCTGAACTCTCTGTATAAAGATATGGTTACTAAAGTTCATCATTCTTCAAGATTGATCTTGCCATTCAGATATGTAATATTATATCCTTTATTGCTCACCAGGCATTCTTTGACACCTATAGCTATAGATAACAAAACATTGCCGAGGAAATTGATATTCATTTGTTTTTCATAACTACTCAGTACACAGGGGTTTTCTGAATGAATATGTTCTTAGTTCAATCTCTGTTTAAGTGAAAGCTTTAATGGGAATCTTACATGAGTTATTGACATAAATCATCGTAGCACTTTTCACTATGCCTTTGTAGGATGCTTCACAAACTCTTTGATTGAAAGGCCTATATAGAAGTTTAGATTTTCTAACAGGTTCTTTTTAACACATAACCTGTTTCAATTACTTTAGCCATTAAAGACTATCTTTTTATGAGGTAAAATTATAGATTACTTGTGAAAAGGAAATAGACATTTAAAAACCCCATCTTTTTCATACTGGCTTTACTACTAATCAATATGCTTGAATATTTCACCCCTTTGTTCCTTTATTAATAGAAAACTTCCCTTCAGTATTTTAGAAGTCTCTTCAGAAAGGTATTTACCAGTGCTTTTGAAAGCACTACCTTCTGGTCCTACAACAACAAGGTAGCTCAGCAGGATAGATCATGGTGCAGAGTAGATCGTGAAGACTGATGACTTTCTGGAGGTTTAACATGCCAGTGACCTGTATGGACAGTAAAGCTCCCAGAGCACTTTCTATAAAAGAAAAAGAACTTGCCCTCTATCTTTTTGGTTGGTCTTTGAATAGCATATTGTGCATAAGCTGTCTTTCCTTCTTCAGCTCAGAGATGGGTGTAAAAATAAAATTGCAGAATGGCCTGGGTTGGAAGGGACCTTGAAGAGCATCTGGTTCCAATCCATCTGCTGTGGGTGGGGTCACCTTTCATTGGACCAGGTTGCTCAGAGCTGCAGCCAACCTGGCCTTGAACACCTCCAGAGATGGGGCATCTACAGCTTATCTGGGCAACCTGTTCCAGTCCCTCATCACCCTTACAGTAAAGGACTTTTTCCCAATATCTAATCTAAACCTACTCTCTTTGAAGCCATTCTTCCTTGTCCTGTCACTTTATGGTCTTGTAAATAGTCTCTGTCTTTCTTGTAGTTTCTTTTCAGGTGCTTGAAGGCCATAATTAAGTCAACCCAAGTCTTCTCTTTTTCAGGCTGAACAGACTTAACTCTCACAGCCTTTCTTCATAGGAGAGGTGTTCCATTCCTCTAATAACCTCTGTGTCCCTCCTCTGGACTGGATCCAACAGATCCCTGTCCTTCCTGTGCTAGGGACCCCAGACCTGGCTGCAGCACTGCAGGTGGGGTCTCACCAGGGCAGAGCAGAGGGGCAGAATCCCCTCTCTCCCCTGCTGGCCACGCTGCTTTGGATGCAGCCCAGGGCACCTTTGGCTCTCTGGGGTGAGTGCACATGGCTGGGTCATGTCCAGCCTCAAACCCAGCAGCACCCCCAAGTCTTTCTTGGCAGGGCTGCTCCTGACCTGTTCATCCCCAGCATGTGATGGGATAGTGTTATAGGTTATTTATATTATAGCATAATATAAATTATTTATATATATATGTGCTATTTATGTAGTACATAGAGTTAGACGTAAGCACAAGATGATTTTTTGCAATGAAAAAACTTGCAGGTATATAACTTGAAAACGATCAGAAATTCCTTAGAGCAAATGGAAAGGTCTACTTTTATTTCTAATGGCAAAATATGTAGATATAAACTAATTAAATTTTATGTAAACCAGAGATTTTTGGTGGGTGACTTTTGAAAGGGGAAGAAAAAAAAGAGCTCATGTAAGACAAGGCTAACAGGAGTTGTTGAACTCTCCTAAGTGTTTTTAGGTCTGAGCACTTCCAAATTTAAAAAAAAAAAAAAGTGTGGATCACTGTATTTTAAAATTCATTGTGTTTTAATCCTTTGAATACTTGGAAATTTTTTCTCAAATACACAGACAGAACTTCATTGAAGCAGTCACTGATTTCCAACTATGCATCAAGACCTGCAAAGTGACTTACATGCTACTGAATTTTGTATTAGTTTTGGAGACACTAACAAATGTGATGTAAGGTTTATTATTGATATGAATAGATTTGGAATTTTTCTTAATAGTGCTATAGGATTAATCATTTTTCCAGATACAATTCATATGCTCAGTGAGCTATTTATTACACAAGTCAATCAAGCATCTGACTAGTAAATGCTCCATTTCCCTGGTAACCATATGTCCTACTTGTTGTCATTGAAACTTCCAGAGGAACTGTATTTCACTTTTGCATCAGCCAAATACAATGTAAATGCACTTGAGAACACTCAAGGCTTATTTGCTAAAACGAACAAAAAAATCGCAGACCATTCAGGTCTGTTTAAAAATGCAAACTTAAACTTAGGAAATGTCTTGAAGTTACATATGCATCGAATAGTTCTCAATAATAGATATCGGCATCTCCAGGAAGCATGTACCTCATTTTGAATGATGGTTCATTCACATAAATGACTCTCTCATTTATATGAATAAGACTTACACAGTCATTTTTGAGGACAGTTCAGGGCTTAATTGTTAACAGAACACGAAACAGTTGTGGAAAATGGTCATAACAGTTTTCTAACCATGATCCAGAGACAGAGAAAATGGTTTGGATCTGACTCCAAAACTGTTAACTGGGGCTTCCAATTACAACACAACTTGATCCTCTTTTACTTTTTCTGTACCTGTCCCTAGCCAGATTAATGGAACAAACTAGTAAGATCACAGGGTTAAAACTGGCTATAAAACCAAAATGCTGAACAAGATGCACTAATTCTCATTTGGGAAATAGAAATCAGTCTGTTAAACTAACTTGACTAGTAATTGTTGTCTGTGACATGAGCTAGTTAAAAGAACAGTTGGAAGCAATCACATGCAGGGAACAACATTTACAGTTTATACTTTTAAGCTCTGGATCAGCTCACATTTAAGCTAGAGGAAAAATTTTGTTTTAGTGGAATTAGAGCTGAGTCTTAATTGGTCCAAGTTCGACATAATTCAATGGATTTGTATCTCCTGGAGGCAGCTGTGAACTTCTTTGTAGGAAAACACTGCAGTTAATAATTTACTGCCTTTTAGGTGAGTTACACCTCAGTGCCCTCTTTTGTCAGTGCCAGAGTGGGATGCAGAAGAAAGGAATGGAGCTCAGTGATCCTAGGAAGGAGGTTAGTTTCCAAAACTGGGTAAACACAGCTCATCTATTGTTAAGGTTGATATAAAATTCCTTAATTCCAGTGGATGTTGGACCTGGTGTCATCGTGGTCTTTTTCATATAGCTTTTGTTAGGCCAATCACTGGACCTTACAACCATGAATACTACTGTACATTTTTTACTGCGATTTGTATACTAAGTCACCTTATGTTGCCCTGCATAATCATCCAGGTACTTTACTACGAATATTACAAATGAAGGTAATTTCTGTTGGCATAGTACCTTTCTAATCACTAAAGCAAGATAAAAACTTTGATTAAAAAAAAAAAGAAAAAATATTTTAAATGCATGGCTAGATAATTAAATTTTTTAATGCCTGTTATTTAAAAAATAAAAAGTGTCTACTAAGAAATTGGGGATTATTCTTGCAGTATGCTTTTGCCCTTAGTATTCTTCAAGGACAAGATTAGCTATTTAGGTAGAATCACATTGTTAAAATTATCTTGGAGTATCTATATGTTAAATCTGTCTCTAGTGCTCAAAAGTCTATTTTTCATAATTTGGACAGAACAACAGCTTGCTTATTTTAGAATAAGGTGAGAAGAAAGGTTAAGAAAAGTCAATCATCTAAGTGGGAAAAACATATTTCAAATTCTAATCTGAATATTTCAAATTAAAATTTGAATTAGTAATTCAAATACTTCCAGAAAATAGTTGTGTCAGTAGATTATTTTACAGGCATGGTCAATGCAATTAAATGTTTATTTAATAGTATGAATTACCCCTGAAATCAAATGCAAGTGATCATCCTGGTCTCTAGGCTGCAGCTATCAGAAGAATCAGCATTAGCAACAACTAACATCAAGAGCCAGAACTACTTGCAGATTGAATCATGGAGATGTTTACTGCACTCTCCCATTACAGGTGTACTGTTGCACAGGAAGAATGAGTGTATTTCACCAGGCAGATGAAAAACAAGCAGAGAACAGCACTGGCTGATCTCCTGAATGGAAGCTGACAGAAAGCCAGTAAAGTTTGGAGAAAAGGATAGGTAGCAGAGGTAAAAACAGACACACACAAAACAAAATAAAACCTATAATTCCAGGTCTAAACACTTTTGTTTCTGATTTGTGATGTAAACACAGAGGTGAGGACCATCATTTCTAACATGGAAGATAAACACTTCTCATCAGAGCAGCTGTGGACCCAGGAATTCACCTGTGCCTTGAGTCCTGAACATACTGACTGCAGCATCTAAGTACCAACAAACCCTGCATTTCCTATGGATAAAATCACACTTTTTTTTTTTTTCCTGTGGGGAGCCTACATTCTTAGCACTAGTTCCTACTCTTTATGAAGTATCCCAAGTAGTTTTTGTCTACAAGTCCATTACGGTATGAAATTATTTTTTTTCTCTATATTTCATAGCTGCCTTTCTACTAAAAAAAAAAAAAAGATAGTAAGCTCTATTCCTTTTATTCAGAATCCTGTCCTGCCATTTCCAATGTCAAGTGGTCAAGTGTCAGCAAAATCAAAGTGACTACTAATTGTATTTGAAAGCAGGCAATGAAATTCCTGTCCAGAGTATGTCTGCAGGAACGTTGGCTGACCTGAACCCTCATTATGACAATCCCCTGTTTTTTAAGTATCAGATAAAGAGTATTGCCAAATGGGCTCCTCATCTTCCATTGAAAGGACCAGTACAGTCACAGTCTGATCCTGTTTCACTCTAAAATTGTTGAGAAGAATTCTGTGCTGCTGGATAACAAATGCACTTCTTTGACTTGGACCACAGTATATGCATTCATGGACATTTGGGAATTCATCAGTATCTACAGACCTACTCTTTGAAAACCAACACATTGAAAGGCCTCATCAAAGGCTTTATTACCATTAAACAGCAAAATAAAACCCCAAACAACTGGTCAATGTCCAAAATTTCACCAGAAGTGAGGAACAGATCTTCTGCAAGGACAGTCTTCATCTCCCAGGATATATTCTGGGAACCACTTGGGTGTTTTGATTCAGGCAGAGCATGTCTAGTTCTCATAGAGCAGGGAGATACACTGAAGACATTATACAGGAAAATATTGTTTTTTTTGGCTTTACCATGCAAAATTGAATTCATAGGGCAGTGACAAAATAGATGAAGTGTCATCTTGCTGTTCTCAAAGATAAAGTTCATTATGTCAGGAATTTAACTATAGCACTTAAAAAAAAATAAGGGGGATTAAAAAAGAGAGATTAAGCTGTAAAAGTAGGACTCACTACTTGGAAAGCATAGGTGTTATATATGCATATTTGTTACTGTTCAGAGCTTAAGTAGGCACTTGGGATTTCATGTGAAGTGTTACTTGGATCTCTCTGATATCTCTCCTACATGTATGAGAGAGACAGTTAAGTTTCTTCAGCCTCAAAATCTCTTAAGTTATTCAGCCATACCTAATGTTTTAATTAATATGTGCATGCCATCTTTTCCAGCCCTGGAATTTATTTTCCATTAGCAGAAATTTATTTAAAATAATCCCTACAAAGAAAGATAGCAAAATCTGCTGAACAATGTATTAAGCAAATCTCACACATCCAGGGTAAACTCCCCTTCTTCCAAAGTTACACTGAGTTATTTTTCACTTCTTCATTTTCTTTTGAAGAATGTCTAAAACTGACTGTCTCATAATTGAATGGGAATCATGAGTTCAGATATTCATCAAACCATCATCTGAACACAAAATACACAGGTCTGGGAAACGTTCTGTAGGTACAGAACAATAGAAGTACAAAATTAGATAACACTTTTAGAGAAACAAAAAGAAAGCCAGCAGTGGCACTGCGGAAAACCAAATATTTTCTCCAACAAGTGCTTCCATGAAAATTTGTTGGTTTTGTAGCAGGAACTGAGGAACAGAATTTGCACTGAAAAACCTGCCTGTTCAGCTCAAAACTTCTTGGCAGGCTGGGAAGTTGGGAATGGCTTAGAAATGAAAGTACCAGCTAAAACTAAATTGTGTTTAGCTAGTGTGACAAATAAGAAACCATTGAATCAAATTGGGATGGCAGAGAATATGAAGCACATTTATTTTCATAAACCATTGCCTGAATTATTTAAAATATTTAATGTGCACAAAAGATAAATTATTGCAAATTAATCTAAGAACAAAAATCCAGACTAAATATGTCAGTAAAAATATTTATCAGAAATAATTTAACCAGGAAAGATTTCTTTGATCTACATAGCAAACATCTTGTTTAAATGAATCAGTGAATGCAAGGAGACTTTCTTCAATAATGTAATCAGTGGCTGCAGCTGGGGCTTTGTGTTGTTCTCAGAGACACACATCCAATACACTTCAACCAGTGGATGTCCACTCCACCCTACATTTGCTATGATACAAATTCAATGTAAGCATTACTTATTTTCCCAAATGCATCAGGGTCATGTGCTGTGTTCATTATGTATGGATTATAAGCCATATATTTTTCAGCTGAAGCAGATACAAATATACAGTAATTCTACTGAAGTGTTTAAGAATACTGTGGACTTGACACTGTTAAGGACACAGAAGTTAGGCCTGCACCTATAAAAAAATGGTAACTATTTCAGTGAAGATTTTTCTTGACTTGTTTTAGGATGAGGTTTGACTCACTATCTTCTTCCTAAAGCAAGCAAGTAAATCTGTCTGCTCAAATCTGACTTTGCTTACACTCCTGAAATGTGTTCAGTGGTAATCAAGAGACATTACACTGAATTTTGACTTGAAAAAGGATTTAATTTAGCACATGCATCTTAGACTGTTCTAAAGTTAACCTGAATAGTTATCTTCAATAAAGCAATAAACTCTAATATGTCATCAGATATTACACAGCTCAAAAGAAATTTTCTGAAACTTTTATGATGTCAGTGCAAGTTTGACGGAAATTTGCAGTCAATCACAGAAATTTAAGACCTATATCTAACTTTTTATTTTTGCAAGAGTACTCTTTACTATTTTTTATGAAAACAGGCTAAAGCCAAATCAGAACTGTAGTGTTTGGGCTTCCCTAAACACTAATTTAGTGTGTAATGGTTATGTTTTAATATGTAAATAATAAGAAAGTGAAAGACTGGAATTCTGATTTGCTTGATTACTGTGAGGTTTTTTTCTTCTCTTCACTAATTAAATTATTAGCATGTATTTTGCAATCTAGAGACAGAGACACCAGAGACACTAAGAAACAAAAGGGATAGTTTGTTCATAAGGAATCATAGACAGCAGTGACAACTATATTTGTGCTTTTCCTCCACAATCTTCTAAAGTATGTTTATTCAGCTCATATTTCCCTCCTTTTGTAATTGTTTGTATAAATAGATTCTGGGAGTGAATTGCATAAATATAACTAAGATAAATCCCAAGTCACAACTTGCCTTGGTTTCTTCATGAAATCTATTTTATTATCCCAAGTATAAATAACTACATCAGTATTTTTTCTGTTAGTAATAAAATGTGTGCACATCAATTGATCTTTCTTACAGTAGTAATAGTAATATTTCTCATATCATTATATACGCACCAAGAAAAATGCTAATCCAATATGATCTGTTTCATTAAAGCTTTTGGAGCTTCCTTTCCCTGAAATCTGCTTTTCAAATGAACACTGCTAACACTGTATTGAGTTAAAACATCAAAATCTTCCCTGTCTGTAATTTTTACATATATTGAAGGATTTGTATGCTCAAATCACAATATGCTTTCTTAAAAAAACCCACAAAAATGACGAATCAAATGAGCAAGGAGCATCATAATAAATGATGTGGTGGGTCTGAAGTAGTTAACACTACAATTATAAAATACTTTTAGCAATACTTAAAAAGACTAAGACATAACCTAACAATGATAATCTTTAAAGGAATCCTGAATCACTTTTAAATGACAAAATTATGCCTGTTGACTATTACATGTTTACCTTACAAGAGAGCTGACAATTACTAAAATATCTGAAGAACATTTCTGTTGTTTTCTATGACTTCAAAAAACCTAATCCTGTACACAAGCTAGAAGCTTTGTCATTAGCTTCAGAGAATACAAGATGAAGCTGTTAAATTTTATTGTATTTTATTACCAGCCTCACCTCCCCTTCCCTTTTTGATCATAGGATACTCAAGCTATTCCTACATACTGGGTAATTAATTAAATGGCCACAGGATGTTTTAACAGATTTATTTCAGTGTCTATTCTAAGCATGTAACTTTCCTTATCCATCAGTACCTAAACATTCTGGCCTATATTCATATGGAAATTGTAGGGCTAGCAGTGCTTCACTGAAACTTGTCTAAACCCATATGACAGAGAAGATTTGCACCTAGAGAACATTTACATTTTATGCTCCCATCCAGCACAGAAGAGCATCAGCTATTTGAAGTCCACCAAAATACCAGTGGTCTCAACAGCCAAGCTCTCCACAACCAGCTCACTGCTTCCCATGCTCCCAGTGCAAGTGCATTCATCTGGTACAGTTTTATCCCCCATCATGCCAGCTCACTGCTCTCAAGGATGCTGACAAATATGTACCTCCCCAGTCTGGAAGGCACTAACTTGCATTTAGCTCCAAAGTCGCTGGCTACAGAAGGAGAGCTGGTCTGATAAATATATGCTACATATTAGAATAATATGAAGGTGCACATAAATCATCTATTCAGCTCTGACTGATTCTATTTGGAGCATATTAGCCAAGAGCAGAGGTTAAAACTTACAGGAAGCAATGTTCAAACTGGTCTGAGTTAGTAAAGACACTCAGGTAAAAGCCACTGCAGAAGGGATATTTTCTGGATATAAATACAAATATTATTTATACCTTTATATAAATATGTAATAAACAAGGGTATCATGTCTACTAAAAACCCAAACTGGACTGTAGAAAACTCTTCCCAATCATCTGTATCTATCCACGTTTCTGTTGTCAGTCAGGACTAATCTCTGGGGCAGACATTTTTAATTTTTATTTGCTATATGTTTGTCTCACTACCAACACAAAATAGCTAATAGTAATGATTGACAAAGTATTTTAATCTGAAACATAACTCTATTTCTACTAAAAATTTATAAAATATCTGTGTCAAAAATTTCTGAGTCAAAATTTCCAGGACTTCTCCTATATAAAAGAGTTTCATCTGCTATGATATATGGTTTTTTAAAAAATCATTTTTAACTGGAGGTATCAGGTGTTTGTCACACTTTTGTTAGTGCTCAACCGCAGAAATATGATGTTGTGTTCTTCTATGATTCAGTTATTTTGTTGCCTTTAGCCAGAGAAGAGCTTTCTTTTACTTCAAAAACTTGGTATTTTGTAGGTACTAAGTGCTTTCACTTCAGGAGCTTTGAGCCTTTAAAATACTTTTAGCTTTGCAGATTACGATCTAAAATATCCAGGGAATACGGAAGACTGTGGTGACAGATATAATTATGAGACAGACCTCATGTAGGCTTCATTATTAGACACTTCCCAGAACCAAGAGGAAAAGTGATATGTAGGCTGTTCACACAAAATGTTGCAACAGCACCCACCAGTGAAAATGTAGAAATAAAGGTCCTCTTTTGTAAAGATTGGCCACCTTCCAGGCAACTGACTCCACCTCCAGTATGCTGTTGCCCAAAACATATATTTCATTGATCCAAGTTAATGCAAAACAGAGCATATATCAGAGTTGAATACTACATGGAAAAAATATGCCAACATAATCTAAAAATCAAACTTGATCCTAAGCCCAAATCTATGAGAATTTTTTACATATATGCCAGTGAGACATTTCTTAGTAGAAACAGCTAAAATTGAAATAGCTCTTGCTATGTTTTTGGGCTGAATTCTTTGGAGAATGTATGTTCTTTGGAGTAAATTTCATATGGCATAGTAGAGGTGGAAGCTATGTTCAAGCTTTCTCTTGACAGAGTCCTCAATAAAGTGCACCATTGAAAAAGTAGCCTAAAGCATTCACTTCACATTTAGGCACCACTGCCCTCTGGAATCCAAAGCCTCCTGGTAAACACCCAGGCTTCATACATAACATGTTGACCAACAAAGAATGAGCTATAGAAGACTAGCAGAAAGCTATGACAAAAGCAAATGCTAAAAGGAACCTAAGGAAGTGTTTTAAACTATTTTTTACCCCCTTGGAACTTGAAACATGACTCTGCACTTCATCTGTACCCAGCTGGAATATGATTACCACTTCAGCAGACAAGAGTGCACAATTTACATATCCTCTTTGCTACACATCCTAATTGCTGCCTGGTTGAGTCAGAGAGCTGGGGAGGTTTAACCAGTTCTCTAACAGGATTCGCATTATCTCCTACACTTTCTGCTACACCCACAGTAGTGAATTTGCCTAGTTTTGGTTAATATGGTGTGTGCTACCTGCTGAAGAAGCAGTACTCTTTCTTGAGAGAAAGTCATGATTTGAAGTCATGATCTAGGTACCTTTCTTAATATTCTTTAAGAATTACTATTCTGCATGGGAGTCCAATGAATTAATTTGAAGAGCTCTGTCCCCTGGACACATACACAAGACTATATCCAACATTTCTTTAGAAAATTTTCTTCAATATTTTCCAGTGCAAAGCAGTGCACAATATAAAAATTGTATTACTGTTTTCATGATTTATTTGAAGCAGAATGCCTCTTGTGTCTTGTAGGTAGTTAAATTGTGCATATCCATCCTTTTAAATATCAAAAACTCTGCACACATTTACTCTCCCAATTCTATTACAATTACTAATATGGATTCACCAGTGGATAGTTACGGATGGCTATTTTGGCATAAAATTGAAACTTTTAAATTTTCCTTACCCTGCTATGTATGGGTATATCTAGAGAACAAAACACATAAGCAAAATATGATGAAAAATATGATTTATGGCCTTTGTGAAATGTTCCTCTCCATTTGCACCTCCCAAGTGTCTCAAAATTGACACTTTATACATCAGTGTCTCCAACAGTACACACCAGGTAAAAAATCGTGCTAACTAAAATAGTTTCTGAGTACAGCCTGTGGTTTCAGTTTGTCCTTTGTTGTCTCCAAAGTTATTCTCAGCTTGATCTCAGCCCAAAGATGATTTTCTCACAGGTAACTTGAAAGAGTTCTGCATCTTATTTGCACTGTAATTGCATGTGGAGAAAAATCCATCCGTCCCCATCTAAAGCACTATGGTTTTGTTCAAATTAATCTTTTAATAGGATTAAATGTCAAGATTTTGTAATTTGACGCCTCAAAGGGGAAAAACAAGTAAGTCAATTCTGGAGAATAGTTTCATGGCCTGATTTATGAGGATGTGGGTAAATCTTTGCATCAACTTAGACATGGTCATAAGGATCTTCTAGCTACTGGGGGTGACAAGAGCCAGCACAGGACCTGCCTTTCTGTCTTCCTGGGCTTCTTAATGTTCCATACTTCAGCAAACGTCTAGACGCTCCCAAGCTCCCTCAGCTGCTTCTCATAGGATTTGTGCTCCAGACCCTTCCGCAGCTTCATTGCCCTTCTCTTGACAGGCTCCAGCACATCAATGTCTTTCTTGTAGTGAGGGGGCCCAAAACTGAACACAAGATTTGAGGTGTGGCCTCATCAGTGCTAAGTACAGGAGGACAATCACTGCTCTGGTCCTGCTGGTCCCACTATTGCTGATACAGGCCAGGATGCCTTGGCCTTCTTGGCCACCTGGGCACACGTCCAGTCACTGCCAACCAGCACTCCCAGGTTCTTTTCTGCTGGGCAGCTTTCCAGCCACTCTGCCCCAGCCTGTAGTTGTTGTTGTGACCCAAGTGCAGGACCTGGCGCTTCACCTGATTGAAGCTCATACAATTGGCCGGGGCCCCTCAATCCAGCCAGTCCAAGTTCCTCTGTGAAGCCTTCCTGCTCTCCAGCAGATCAACAGTCCTACTTAACTCATCACCTGCAAATTGATTGAGGGGGCACTAAATCCCCTCACCCTAATCATCGATAAAGATATTAAACAGGACGGGCCCCAATACTGTTCCTTGGGGAGCACCATCTGTTTGACTGAGTCAAACTGAGACCTTTGAAGTGTCTGTCTGCTCTGAAATTGGATCCTTTAACATTTTTACAGGCCACGAGACAGAAAAACTTGTTGATTTGTAGACAGTTCAATAAATTAGTTCTACAGAATTCTTGATTGCTGAAAGAGAATACAATGTACCTGCTCAGTATAAAGATGCATGAAAATATTTATCAATTTTTAGATTGAATTACTCCTTCTAGGATAATGAGAAAGTATCTTAACATCTGAAAGACACAAAGAAAATAAGTGTTCTTCGGTTTACTCTACAATCCATTCCCTGAAAACTTTGCTTTGATACTTTACTGATGAAAACAACACTGAGACAAGTTAGTGACACATGCAGAATAGGCGTTGAGAAAGCCTAGGTGCAGCTGGTAAAGTTGCCATTACACTTATTTTAAGAAGTTAGGTTGGAGAACTACCCTGGCAGTTTGAAAGGGGTAGGAGACTTATTTGCATAAAATTATTAAAACTCGTAAAGTTGTTTAACATCTTTGGAAGTGAAGAATTCCACACATACTTTTATAGTTGCTACTTTAGCATTGTATACAGTCATCGTTTAAGCTTCCCACAAAAAAACCCCCAAAATAACCTACTTGGAAATTAGTGCCTTGAAATTAAAGAATTTGATTTTTACAGAAAAAGTCAAAGAGAGATGATTTTCTACTAGGACTGCTTAAAAGCAGTGATGGTAAAGTCTTCCATGAAGAAGCTCATACTCTGTACCTCTTAGTTTGACACTAATTAAGTGCCAAGCACCATGAAAGACTATTCACTTACTTGCCTCTGCTATAGCTGAGCAGAGGAGGGGAACTCAAAACTTCATTATCATGAGGGGAAATAAAGATTATTGAGGAAAAAGGAAAACTTTCAGGCAAAGCAGGACCAAACTTAAACAGTATGAAGAAGATTTATTACTAACAGAATTAGAAGTAAAAAGAATAAGGAGAAACCAAAGCAAACTTTCAGAACACCTTTCTCTTCCAGTCCTCCCTCTTACCACAAACTGCGCAAGGAAACAAATACGGGGTTTTGTCAGTGTTTCATTTCTTAAGAGTCTTTCTTTATGTTTAAGGAAAAGTTCTGCTGTGCTGTGGGAGCCATCCCACGGGAGAGAGTTCTCTGTGAACTTTTCTAGCGTGGTTTCAACTTTCACAAGCAGCAGCCCCGCCCGAATCTGCTGCAGTGAAAATCCCTCCCACAAATCTTGCAGTCTTCCCACAACTGCCAGTGTCGGCCATAATAGTTCATGGGGTTTAGGCTTTTAAGGATGAGCCACTCCAGCCCGGAAGCAAAGGTTCTCTTCTTCAATGTTTAAAAGCCTCTCAGCATCTGTGCGCTCTAACGTGAGCACTCCTCTTCACGGGCTGTGCGTGGATCTCTGCACTCCCCCATGCATCTCATGAATTATAGGGAAAACAATTTGCTGTATTATAGTCCTCACCATGGCTTGTAGGAGAATTTCAGTTCCAGTGCTGGGAGTGCCTCCACCCTCTCCCTTTCCCCACTGACCATGGTGCCACCATGTTGGTTTTTCCTCATGTGATCTCACTTTTCCTGTCTCTCTGACTTGGAAGAAAGTTGGTATCTGTAAGTTGCAGCGGAGAAGTTGACCTTGTCCGGGCTCTGCACTGGGGAAAGACTCGCCCTGTCTCTTGCTACCAGCTGCGTGGTGTTTTTTGCTTGGTTCCGTGCTGGCCACAGGGGCCTGCTGGCACTGCACGGGCCGCGGCGGCCTCAGAAGATGTTCAGCTGCAGTGTCCCGGCCTCAGTGGGGGGTTTCCTGGCTGCATGGCTACTTGCAGCGTCGGGGTGGCTCCTCCCGGCGGCCCAGCCTCGGCCGCCATGCTGGGAGGACCCAGGGGCCCTCTCCAGGAAGGGGCCTGGGGGGCCCTCCCCTTCACCACCCCTCGGCAGGGAAGCAGGAAAAGGAACTTTTCACAGTTCTTCCTTTTTTAAAGGTGTCATCATAGAGGCATTTCCAGCTTGTCCAATTGGTCTAGCAACCTGCCCATCAGCTATTGGCTCTGTGCCGGTCACCAAAGTTTCAAGCAGCTGTTTTTTCTTTCTGTTTTTTCCTCTGCCCCTACAAACCAAGGCCCCAAGTTTTGCTAAACCACCACACTCCTGTAAAACACCTGGTTAGCATACACAGGAGGGCTTCTGTGCCAGGGACCAGGGCTGCTCCATGGGGCTGGGAGCAGAAGAGCTGGGCACTGAGGTCAACCTTGGCATAGGCTGGGCTTTCCCTCACCAGGGCATGCAGCATCCCAAGTTGGGTGCCAAAAGACAAGTCCATTAGACAACCTCAGGCTAGGAGCAGCACAGAGGACAAAGGTATACGGCAGGCCTAAAGTCCATCCAGGAAGGAGGCACAACTAAAGCCAAGGATACCTTCACCATATCTCAGGAAGGAAAAGTGTAGCAGTTCTGAGCTTAAATGGTTCCCAGAGCCTATGGACAGTGGGCAGGGATCCCCGGTGAGACTGCTCTGTGCAATTCTGGCATCTTGGTGCTTGCCAGCAGTGGTGGGAAGATTGGTCCTTCTCCCTGCGTGTTTGTCCTGAGCTTTCCTCCCACCTCCAGAAAATAAAGGAAATAATTGTCAAAATTATTTTTTGGAATCTGTGGTAATACAAATTAGGCCAGACACTTACCTCTCAGGTAGATTAGTTTCTCTAGCTGCCTACCTGAGTATGTCACCTTGTTCATCCGTCAGTCGCCTTCCACCAAAACTGATGGCATCCAAGTGACAAGTCACCATTGACAGGTAAGACTCAAGAGAGGTAAAAAGTTCATATCTCTTTGATTATTCCATCTCTGCACATGGCTACACCTGCTTCTTGCTCCTGGTCTATGGGAACACCAGTCATTTTTAACAAACTTACACTGGCAGCATTCATTCAAAACAAAGAAATACTAATTATACATTCAGACTGGTTTATTATCCATATAAGGTCCTACAGAATGTCTGTGACAGGGAGGGAACATGAATGTGGCAGGGAAGGGACATGACCTTATCACTTCCCAAACAGTAGCTCAAGATCCTCAAAAATAAGCCATCTCCCTTTTACACTGGGATTTTTTATTATTTATTGCTGTGACATAAAACCAGTCTGAGTCCTTATGCTTCACTTGCTGTTTGATTGAACCTACAGCACTTTATGTTTGACTTAAAATTATCTGTGATATTTATGAAAGGGTTTCTTAAATTTCCGCCTTGGGAGATTCACAGGTGAGCTTTAAAAATGCAAAGCAATGTATTTATGTGGCTGAAGTTCAGATGCTAATACTTTCCATACCCTTTACTGAAAGGTCATCTTGATTATTGCCCTAAATTCCAAGGTTAGCTTTTAAGGAAGGAGGACTGCCAAAACATTGGAAGGTATACCAAGAGAAACCAAAATTATCCCTTTCTAACCATTTTTGAGATGATGGTTAACATTTCACTGCCTGAACTTTTAATCTACATTGCAAGAAAAATGCAGCTTGCCTGTAGCATGTGTGCCTTTCCCATGACCACCAAAGCACAGTGAACAGAAGAGGGAGAGACTGATATTTTTTGGTATTTCCTTTATTAAAGAAAATAAGAGGAAACTGGAAATTTCTAGGATCTACTTTGTACTAGAAAATTCTTGGTAAGAGACCCATACAGTAAACTGTGAGGAAGACCCTGCTGGAGGGGGATCAGCCCTTACTCAGTTGCTTGGTTAGTAGGTGGAATCTGGTATTTTATAGCAATGCTGGTGGTGCTGTGTAGAGGGATTCCTTGTGGAACAGGGGCATATGATAGCCCAGGACAGTCTGGCCAACCCAGGGTTGCTGAGGAAGAACCCCTGAACTGGCCTCAGGCTGCAGGCAGGCCTGGAAGACACCTGGCAGCAGGCAGCCTTGAAAATCCTTGGCAAAGTTACACACTGGTCGGCTCCCCTGCTGCTTAGAGGCTGTCCCGTGGGAATAGGGCGTGAATCTCTGCAAAGTAGATATAAGTTGGTGTAAGTAAACAATAAAGGGAGAACGATGCTCAAATCCTATCGGTGTTCGTGTCGTTACTCTGGCCGGCTCCCCTGCACTCGGGACCCCCCCTGCCAAAGTGCTGTGCACCGTGATAACTCTACACTGTTCTTTATACAGTCCAGTTTCAAAGAAAAAATACTGCCCATGTTCCAGTCCAAATCAAATTTCCCAAGCCTAACTTTGGAGATACAGCAGTGTGCATGCGGCTGTGGTACATGTCAGCTAAAATATTGCTGTGCTGAAGGGCATTAACTTTGCAACAGCTTTGCAGCCTGTTTGACTAGCATGGTGTTTGTTCCACTGATCTAAGTCACTGTGAGCCAACACAGAGAGGAATTTTGTGACTGATGTTCATTTTCTGAGTTTGGGGTGGAAAGAGGGATAGTGAGAATTCCATTTCACCTTCTATGATTGATTGTTTGCCTGTCCTTCTATAAAATCTTTTTATATATATTAGCTAATTTCATTCAAATCTGACAAAGGGGCTGAGGTCTCATCAGGATTCTGTTCCTGATCTCCTGAGAGTTAGAAAATAAAAAAAAATGTTCTTTTCATTCAGATATCAGCCAGCTGATTAAGAGCTTCATGCCTACCCACTGTGAATAATTCTAACCCAATCTCAGCACAGCTCAGGAAAAGATAAATAAGGAACAGGAGAGGAAGCAGAGGATCCTGGGATGAAGCTGAGAAAAGGTGACAACAGGCATCAGAAGGTGACCTGAGATATTTATTTCCTTTAAATGAGAGGAAAGTGACAAGTCACAAATCTGTTGGAAATGCAGCTCCATTAGTTCCCCCACTCAAAACCAGCTTGTTTTCCATGAAATTTCTTACAAAATATTCTCATCACAATTAAGAATTGAATGTCCTTTTCTACAATGTAGCTACATGAAGATTATTTTTATTGAGACTGATTATCTCCTGGTGGAAATGCAAGGGAATTTAACACTGATACTAATTTGCACAGCTGCAATAATGTGTGTGGGTTTTTTATGTTCATGATAACTGTTCTTGCTATTAAAACCTTCTGTAAAGATGGATGGAAAGAGTCAGAATGACTAATCTTCCCTCTCTTACTCATTGCAAATGAGAATTGCAGTCAGTTATCTGCTCTAACCTTGTTGTGACAAGGATTGTCACTCAGAGATACACAGATCCTTCTGGATTCAGTGCTTTAAACAGAGTCTGCTGAAATCCATGACAACAGTCTCAAAGGTTTTCATACACATCGGTTTTATTAGTGCTCTGGCCTTAAGGCTGAAGATATTTTCTACAATTCCCTTGATTTTGATAATATTAAGAATGTGTAAACAGAATAAAGAGACAATTTTTTAAAAGTATGCTTTTAATACCACTAATGCAGATGTTTCTTGAAATGGTGGGAAAAGCTAAACATAGAGTGGAAAGACTGAAAGACTTCATGCTTTCCCATACAGTATTTTTATACATAGCTGGTAGGATAGAAATTCTGCAATTTTCTCAGGGAAGTTGGAAACTTAAAAAATAGTGCTTTATTTGAATTGCTAATATTTGGAATTAATTGCCCCATGATCCTAGCCGGCAGACTATGTACAGGCACAATTTCTGAGCAGAAAATAAAAATCAAGTATACTCATATCTACAGAACTGGTAATTTTTGTTGTTGTTGTTGTTGTTATTAATTGTCTTGTATGGTTCTTGGAAAGTCTATCCTTTTGCTTACCTAAAATATCTGTACACTTTACACAATATTTACTACCCATATTCTTTACTAAATACAACCATCAAATATTTTCTCATCTGGATAAATATATCGTTAGGCAGCATCTTAAAAATCACAAGTGAAGGAACAAAATGAAACTCTTAAAGGTAACCAGCATTCCCTTGGCAGGTCCGGTATCAGATATAAACTTAAAAAAAAGAATTATTTTAGGTGAATAAATACTTTTAGGTGGCCTTTATAGTCTGTTCATTTTTCATGCAATTTTCATGCAAATTTGTTTTCCTTTTTTTTTTTTTTTTTTGGGGTGGGAGGAGTGATCTGGATATTTGTATTTTTTCTGTAAGATCCTTGAACAGGGGATGGTACCTGTTATTTACAGTAAGCTGTAGCTCACTTGAGATCAATGAAACTCAGGAGCCAATTAACCATAAAATTCTCTAGAAATGATCAAGCATTCAAAATGGTGTAATGTCCTCTTAATTTACAGACCTTTGTGAGGAAATATATATACCCCATTGACCTATGCCTTTTGTGGGGATAGAGAAGGGTATTTTGTGTTTTCAGTTCCCATGCCTGATATGTCCCAGGCAGGATTGAAATATTTGAAGTTTTAACTTACTTTCTGTCTGAGACTCTTAAAACTTTCTTATTCATGTTCTATGTTTTTTGAAACTCCTCCACAGTCCCATGGGATAGGCTGACTCCTTGAAGAACAGCAGCAATAATATTTCAAGTAAAATAAAAACACAAAACATTTTCACAGAGTCACCAGACATCATTATCCCTCTTTTACATATTGTGAAATTACAGCATAGATATTAATGACTAGCCTAAGACCATAAAAATTCAGAGGCTGACTGGAAATAAAGTCTGACTTTTCTCATTGCCAGGCATCTGCCCTTTACAGTGAGCAGTTATTTACATGAATTCAGGTTTGGGTTTTCGTTTATTTTTTTACTGCTAACATGAACATGAGTTGCGTGAGTATAATATGATGTTAAATTCAGTGCGATATATAAAGAAGTAAGAAGTAAGGTTTATTGTTGTGCATGGAAGGAGTTATTACTTTAGAATCAGCCATGCATTGCTCATGGATTGCATATTAGATTCATTTCCAATAGATGAGTGATATTTAATGGAGCTGTTTTACATTAAATGTAGCTTTGGGAGGTCTAATGAACGATTACAGCAGACTCCATGGGAATTTTGAGACAGAGAGCAGAAGTAACAGATGCTGCATGCTTGAAAAAGTATTTTAATCAAATATGATTCTCATTGTGCAACAATGGTGAGGCTCATCACAGAAAAAAAAACCAAACCATTTTTCTGGCTGGTTAACAGGCAGTATACATAAGTACCAAATATTCATGGTATAATACAGAAAAGTTCTGGATATGCTCTCACATATTTGACCCCCAGATATTATAAACTGCTTTATTCCAGGGAAACTTGGAACTGAGATGCTTTAAGTCAGCTAACAGCATGGATAAATATAACATGCTTCTTTCCTTTTTCTTTCTTTTCCTTTTTCTTTTAGACCTCTACATTCAAGAAAAATAAAACTTTTATGTATATGCAGTTATTTTTTAATTTCATTTCTTGGGGCAGAAAGCAGCTGTCTTCTGTAAGCTACACTTACTCTTTAGTTTCTGACTTCACCATCCAAAAAACTGTAGCAGAAGACCAGAAGAGATCAAGTTCTGAGTCATGGGGCTTTATAGAGCAGTGCAACAGTTTGTTTTCACTATTGTGTTTCAGATATATGTTTGAACTTCACTGATCTCAAATGAATCTCAAAGTCTGATAGCAATGACCTTCAATTTTAGTGTAGACTAACAAACTGCTTGCTTTTCTTAGGCTGCTGCCATAAAATACAGCACTTCTCCTGGCAGAAAAATACACTGGCGGCTAATGAGGACACAAACTCTAGGTCTAGACTAGTGCCAGCCAAATAGGCAAATAAGAGCACTAAAACTTTGACTGTCCTATTTCAAATATTTTCCTCTTACAAAGACAATCAAATAAAAATCTGGTGAGAAACTATTATTTCTTTTGGTCCTTATCAAAACAGAGGAGGCTTGAGGAAGGTTTTTATCTTCTTTGAGATATTTTTAAAAAGAGCACTACATATATATTACTGAAAGTGTTTTTCATTTGGTTAGGTTAAGAGAAAAAAGAAACACTCAAACTATAAACACACTTCTAAGTTTGTAAATTTTATTTGGTGCACTGGCAATACTTTAAAATGAGTCTTATTTTTATGAGTATGGCTTGCTGCTGTGTGGAAAACTAAATTGTTACTGGAACTGAATAAACACCACATGAATCTTTAAATACAATTTCAAACATACTGTAGTGAGGTAAATAAATCTCATAATTACCATGCAAGATTAGCCATAAAATCCTGTTAGGACACTATTTTATACTCTTACAGAAACCAACACAATCAAAAGCATTTTCAGGGACTTTACGGAAATCTAGTTTCCATAACCATTCTGAGCAATAGGTGAAAAGTGGGTGAAAATAATTTTACATGTGATATTTACATTTAAGACAATGGGCTGGTCTCCAAGAACCATGCAATGTTATGCAAGTGCAATGCTTCTTGAGTTGCACATTGCCCTGGGACACAGGCACTGATACAGAGCTCTCGATGGAAAGTGGCTTTAAAACAACTAACTAATGCAGCAAACTGAGAATTAAGAAAATACATCATTGTGCAGTTTTATGCTTTGTTTCACTCTGGTAGCCACTGAATGATGCCTTCAATGCTGCTACAACATCTTTTCATGAGGAAAAATGGGCAAATGCAGAAAGCTTTCTAAGATTAGAAGTTAATACATGAGAATTATAGAATGGTTTATGTTGCAAGGGACCATAGAGTTTAAGTAGTTCCAACCCCCCTGCCATGGACAGGGAATCTTCCACCAGACCAGGTTTCTCAGAGCCCCATCCAGCCGGTACTTGAACACTTCCAGGGATGGGGCATCCACTGTTTCTCTGGGCAACCTGTTCCAGTGCCTCACCACCCTCACAATAAAGAATTTCTTCCTAGCAGCTGATCTAAACCTGCCCTCTTTCAGTTTGTAGCCATTCCCTCTTGTCTTATCACTGCTTGCCCTTGTAAAAAGTCGCTCTCTAGCCTTATTCTAGGCCCCCTTTATGTGTTAGAAGGCTGGTGTAACTTCTCCCCAGAGCATTCCCTTCTCCAGGCAAAACAGCCTCAACTCTCAGTCTGTTTTCACAGGAGAGGTGTTTCAGCTCTCCTACCATGTTTGTGGCTCTTTATGGGCTTGCTGCAAGAGGCCCATGTCTTTCTTGTGTTGAGGTCCCTAGAGCTGGATGCAGTACTTCCAGGTGGGGTCTCATGAAGACAGAGTAGAGGGACAGAATCACCTCCCTTGATTTGCTGGCTACTCTGCTTTGGACACAGCCCAGGATGTGATTGGTTTTCTGGGCTGTGACCACACATTGCCAAGACATTGAGCTGCTTGTACTCCAATACACATAAATCTTTCTCCTTGGGTTGCTCTCAGTCCATTCTCTTCCCAGCCTCTACTTGTGCTCTGCATTGCCCCAGCCCTTACACTTGGCCTTGCTGAACTTTATGGGTTTTGCACAGGTCTACCTTTCAAGCCTGTCCAGGTCTCTCTGGGTGGCTTCAAGTTCCTTAAATCTCTTATGATTTGTCTTGTGCTCTTCTGAGGAAGTTCAACTATTGCCAAAATATCTGTTGGTATTGACAGCTGAAGTGTTAGAGGCCGTGAAGGGCTGCATCTCTCACAACATTTATTGCAGGTAGCTGCTGTTTGCAGGTTTTTGGCATTCTTCTTTGAGGCACATAATTCTCACGTAGATTTAACAGCGGCTTATGTATTCCTCTTAAAGTAGAGGGAGAAACAGGTGTCTAAAATACTATTCTATTGTTTAATTCTATATTAGCTCTCTAAAATCCCAGCAATCCATGTCCCACTTTTAAGTTAAGTTTGAGCTTCTCTCTGCAAAATTAGCTGTATGTAAAATTTCTTCTAAAAGTTGCTTTGAATGCCAAATGCTGCTATGGTGCTTGTATATCAGAAAGAATTGTATGAACTATTATAATCTGTAATGTAGAGTTACCAAGACCCTTTATTGAGCATTTGAGTTTAATCTCTGTATGCTGTTTACTTTATTACCATTTTAATTTTACTACTTTCAAGAACATTAAGTAATAACAATTATAAATTAAATAAGGTAAGGCTGTTATGACTCATTGACTCAACTTGCAGAGAAGTTAGCTCTTTAACTGGCTCTAAATTTCAAGAAATGTGAAGAATGAGCTCAAAAACAAACATCAAGAGAGATCTTGAGAGGAACTTGCAATTAGAAATATAAACATAAAAGTTAAGCAAAGATTTGATATTTGTAGACAACATGAACTCACAGATGCTTCATAACAGTTGCTCTCCTCACTACGAAAGGTCTTCCGACATCCCACACCCAGCATCATGGAGGCACATGTGATATGACCATAATGGACTCATCCTAAAAAATATAGTGGGAGGAAAAGCAAGAAAATTGTGATGCAAAACTTTTTCTGGCTTCACCTTGGAGTGCTGCATTGTAGTCAAAGCTGTAACATGGTGGGACAAAAAGAGTCCTCTGATGGCAGCACAGAATGGGGACAAATATGTGCAAGGTCCCAAGGCTACTGCTGACAGTGCTAGAGGAAAGGGCTTACATCCCCAATGACAGCTAAAAGGTAAGCCAAAGTAAGACAGAGGTGGCCCAGGTAAGCCAAAATGAGTGGAAATTTGATTATGAGAAAGAAAAGAAGTTGCTTCAGGTACCAAAGAATCAGTAGAAACCGATATTGTCCTTGTAGGTATTGTTCTTTCCAGTGATAAAAGGACCTGACAGGACTTACACACATGGGGCTGTAAACATCTTCAGAGGCATTTCCAGAACATCCCCTGCTGCACATGCACATGCTTCCACACACTCACATGTAAAACACCGCCCTTACATTTTCTTTTGACCCCTTCCCATCCCATTAAACAAGCAGCAGTCGGGGTAACACAAGGAGTTTGACTGGAAGAGAAACTCTCAGCTAGCTGTAGCCCAAAAAATTAATTGAAGGGTCCCCCCTCTTGAAATTGTTCCCATTAGACCATTTATTTTATGTCGTCCCCACAGAATTACAAAAATAAACATTTTTATCATTTCTAACATAATCCCATTGCAAATACCACAGACAACTGATGCAGTAGAAAAACTGTTCCCTTGACAGTAATTACATAAATATTACCAGAAAATACCGCTTCCTCATTTTGCAATGATGCTAAATAATGATGCCTTTCCTGAGGAGACCATGAAGACAGCAGAGGAGTATGATAACTAACTAGATATCTAAAGGACAATTGAAAGGAGAAAGAGAGTTATTAAGCTATTCTCTATCTCCATAGAGGGTAGGATAAGAAACAATGGTTTTAAACTGTGGCAAGGGACACTTGGATTAGACATTTAGGAAAAATTCCACAGGCAAATGTAGAATAACGTGAGAACAGAGTGCCTGGGGATGTTGTAGAGTCGCTGTCACTTGGGGTTTTTAAGAATAAGAGACAAATATCTGTCAGGAATGACACAGGGTATAGCTTGCTCCTGCTTTGGGGCATGGGGGAAGGACCAGAGGGCTTCCTGGAAGTCCAGTCAAGATGAAGTATTTGGCAATGCCTAAACAGAGGGAGAAAATATGATGTGTTTAAAATCTATTTCAAAGTATTTGAAATGAGGTTGGGTGAAATCTGGATTTGTTATTTTAATTTGGACTGTAACTGACCTACAAATTATAAAACAAAATAAATCAGCAAATACAATATCCCCTGTCATCTACAATCAGGTTTCAGGTTTTTTTTCAGTTTATTTACTGAATAAAATTCAGTTACAATCAGGTTTCAGGTTTTTTTTCAGTTTATTTACTGAATAAAATTCAGTATGCCTTTTGCAGGAATATGATTTTAATACAGGTTTTCTACATCTGAAGGAACAAATACAACTTTATATAGTTAAATGTGTGTGCTATACTAAATGAATTCCTATCTTTAGAAGCATTTTGCAGTCACAGGGGACAAAACGTGACATTTACTTTGCTTTATGCTCATAGAAGGTAATAAGAAGGATAGATAGTTCAAGTGCTTTTGTAAGTATTTCACCTGTAGACTGCTCCCCTGGTTGTTAATGTAAGTGGTTCTCTGACTCATTTGGAATTACTTCACAGTCTTGGATATGTGGATGAAATAGTTTCATTGACACCTGAATTGTAAGCGATGCATTGATCCAAGCACTACTATGAAATGGTTGCAGCTAGCCTTTCAGCAAGCTGGACATTTACAAAAATTGGTTACATAAATGCAAGTTTTTCCCTGGATTTTTTTTTCATTCTCTAAATGCAATGTTTTGAAAAAAGAAAAAAGCTGTTTTTTTACATTAGATCTGGAAAAGAATCAAAGCAATGAATTTAGGTCATCCTTAAATTAGTTGGAAAACCATATAATCGGTCATAGCACGAGGTTTATCTATATGGAGTATCCATGATACATACATACATATATATATAAAATTCAATATTTATCCTTGGTATGGGCACAACATTTATCTTTGGCTTTACCATACTGTAGCACAAAACCTGACCTACAAAATCTATCCAGACACTGTTTACAGTCTGTTAGCTGTGGTTTTACTCTAGTTACATACTGCTCAGTGGTCACCTTCTATTAAACCTTTGGGGTTTTTAACCCCTTTGCACAGGGGTAGATAGTGGGGTTGGGAAGATGGATGTGGCATGAGCCATTGGGAGAACCTTCGTGTGGTATGACTGAAACTGTCTTTGGAATATGGACGGGGTAAAAAACCACTAAAAAAGGTGCATGAACTGCTACAGTCCTTAGTCCTCTGTCTCTTATCTTAGGAACAAACATGAAGGAGAAGAGAATTTTCTTTTCAAGTCTTTTTTCTTAGCAAATATCTGAAAAGATATCATGCCAGACATGATCTCTTAATTACATCAGTATTGAAACAACCCAGAGGATCTCTGACCACAATGATGCAGTCTTTCTTTTGCCAAGAAAATAGTACAGAGACTAATGAGAATTACTCAGCTGCTTTATCTGAGACATAGGTTCTGTTTCCTGTATGAAAAACAGTGAAGAAAATCCCAGTCAGGTAGCACAAGACAGAAAAAAAGAGTACAGAAGAGAAAAAAATCAGGGCAAAGAGAAAGTAAAAAGGCAAGAAAAGAAGAAAGATACAGAGAAATTAAAGGATAAACGGAAACAGAAGTGTAGAAAGGTAAGGAAGCAGTGGGAGAGGAGAGGAGAGGAGAGGAGAGGAGAGGAGAGGAGAGGAGAGGAGAGGAGAGGAGAGGAGAGGAGAGGAGAGGAGAGGAGAGGAGAGGAGAGGAGAGGAGAGGAGAGGAGAGGAGAGGAGAGGAGAGGAGAGGAGAGGAGAGGAGAGGAGAGGAGAGGAGAGGAGAGGAGAGGAGAGGAGAGGAGAGGAGAGGAGAGGAGAGGAGAGGAGAGGAGAGGAGCTCAGGAAGGAAAAGAGAAAAGACAGAAAGATGAATAACAGGGAGATGGAAAGGTGGGAAGGGGTGAAAGAGTGGGACTAAAAGGTCTCTAGTCAAGACAGAGAAAGAAAGTAGGAAAGAGAAACAAAAGAACCTTATTTCAAATTTTCCCTTCTCAGAAATAGAAAAGATTTTCTGTGAAAGAATACCCTGAGCTAAAACATGAGCTTATAGTTGTGTTCATTTAGAGAACCTGTAAAATTTTTATGCAGGAGAACAGTCAACCATCACAGTGTCTTGGAAAACTACCAGTTTCTCAGGTGATAAATGACATTATCGGTAATCACTTCAGGAGAGCTCAGTTCAGTGGTAATAACTGAGTACACACTTTTAATATGGAGTAATCATTACATTTTGGGAAGGTGAGTGAAAAATTTTCTACCAAGAAAATATACCCCTTAATTCCACTCTCCAACCAACATCAGATCCCTCTTATAATGGACAGATACACGCTAGCTCGAGATCACTTGCAATTATCCTGCATCTTAACAGTAGAGAATGAACACAAGCAAAGGGCTTCTGCAGAATATATGAATTCTGAAAAAAAGACCATGGAAAAACAAGTACTTCTGATATAGGGTTTTTTAGATTTGTTTAGGGATGGGAATTAATCTGTGCTATTTGGCACTTCCTTTGCATCAGCTTTGCCAAAGTTATTATTTCTACCAGCCATCTTCTCGACACCATTTAAGTGTCTCTCAAACATGTTGTTAATCCAGACTGATATACTACAAACACATCTCAATTTTCCTATTTTGCTCGAAGCCTGCCTCAGCAAGTACTTGTTGTGCCTAGAGTATATAGTTCTTTGGCAGGTTCTAGTACTCAGGTCGATTGTAGTATGCTCACAAATCTCAGAAATCCTTCAGGATACTGCTAAACCCGTCAAACTTGAGGAAATCCTATAGCTACATAAACAGAGAAAGCACAGATGCTTGTAAAATTACCGAAGAACAGCATCTGTCATGGAAGTAATTCCTAATAGTGAGATTATGTGAGGAATGAGACAACTCTTGGTTCTTAATTAAAATAATTAAGAACAATTTATTAAAAGAACAATCAGAAAAAAAAAATTGCAAGTACAAAAGAATTACAAAGCCAAAAAAAAAAAAACACAACACAACACGGGTCTGCAGTGATTAGAGACCTTGTTGGCTGAACTGGTTCAAAAGTCCCAAAGCAGAGACCTTACAACGCTGGGGTGACTTCAGCTAGCCCAAAGTCAGAATGGTTAAACTGCCTTTTGAAAGAGGTAGAGGCCTGTGCTCCCAGCACTAGGCTTCACCAGCAGCTATTCTGAGATGAAAATGGCCCCTCCGAGCTGGTGGCCAGCAGTTTTATAGAGTCTGGGTCCCGCCCATGACTGCCCACTGTCCAGCCCCCATGGTCCTGGATGATTGGTGGTGTCTTGAGGTGAGGTAATCTCAGGCTGCCAATGGCTCACTGTTATCTAGGGGAAAGATGTCATTGGCTCCAAAGGCAGGAAAAGTCCTCATTAATATTCCAGATTGCCATGATGCTGAGTTGCAGGCGAACAGCCAGGTTCTAAAAATAGCTCCCTGTCAGTTAGAAGGTCTCCTTTTTGGCAAAGCTTAAAACTCACTCAAAACTTACAAAGGTTAAGAACACTTGGTAAAAGGTTTAAAACTGGGCTGTAAGTATTTCAGAGAACTCTTAAAAACAGGGTAATTAACTTGGACACATACAGGAATTAAGACATTGTGGGTTTTTACACTTTTTAGGGACTAAAGAAGGGAACAAACTTGTGGAACTTAATATTAACAAAGGATTTTTAACAAGGAATTATGTAGAACACTTAACTAATCAGGAGTAACTTTGGAACTTAAAACTCTCAACTGGGTTGATGGGTAATTTGAATAAACAATAATTAAACAATTAACAATTAAAAGGTGAAAACACTTAATATGCTAAGGCCAACACTCCATTTCATATATGACAATTATTCTTTTTTCCACCTTATATAAAGCAAAATATTATCACTACATGAAATACCATTGAGATGCACACACTTTGTGTCATGATGTGTCTGCATTTCAATGAAAACATGCTTTCAGATAATTAAGAAAGGGATATTTGCATGTTTTACCTGTTTTACAATTTTTATTGTTGTGGTGGATATATAAAAGAACTCTTTATATTTTCACAATCATTGTTTAACTCTACAATGTAGCCTAGGTTTGGAAACCACATATTATACTTACTGCTTACTTAAGCATTGCCAATGCTCCTTGAAGTCATTTTTTCCAAGAAGGTTGGTTGTTTTCAAAGAAGCAATTTTGCTACTCTGACTATGCAATTCATTGTCTTTTCAGAACAATTTGAAATATATTTTCATAAAATGAAGGACTGATGCTCACATTAGGATTTAACCCCATATGTAGATATAGCAATATAGCAATGATTACTGATAATTTGAGCAGCCATAATTTTTTAAAAACCCCTGAAATTAGTGAATGGCATGTTGTGATGACAAAGTGATCTATTTGACAGATATAACCCACTTGTTGCATAGTTGTTTTGCTCTTCATGCTTGTTTCCATACACTTAAATACTTGCCACTATTGGATAAATATTAATTTTGCCTCTTCTTTTCCTGAATTAATGCAAAAGAAGATTAGAAGAAATGTCTGGAAGAAAGAACTGTAGAAATGAAGAAAAGTGCTATTTTCTAACTAAGAAGACTAACATCTATCAAAACATGCAGGCCTTGTTCTGCTTCCATTAGCTGTAAGGGATACCTATTAGTAAATTAGCACCACTATTCGGCTGGTTTTTTCCAACTCCAAGGTCTCTTAATTCAATATGAACACAGTACACAAAATCCTTGCTGGTTGTTCAGTATAATCCCTTCCATTTGTACACCTCCTCTCCAAACTTTCCTCAGTGGTTGTTCATGTAGGGTACAGGTGGACCTGGTAGCATAACCTCCTGCAAAATGGGCATTGATTTGCTTCAAACCTTGGTAAACACTGAAATTAGAGAGAAAAAGGCTTAGCAGATTGATGGAGCTTTGCTGAGCAAAGGGAGACAAGACTCATGAATAGATATTAAATTGAGCTATAGTATCAACATAGAAAACGAGGTGAGAGACCTATTAAAATCTCTCCAAATCATAAAAAAGATCTAGCTGAGCATATGATGTGATGTGCATGTGAAATAGGGATCTGCTTGTCTATATAGAGAGGCTCTTTTTGATCCCTTGCTGCCTGAAGAGTTTGAAGGCTTTGTCCCTGTGTGCATGCTCTCCACACAAACCTCTCTGGGTGCCAGGCCAACAGCAGGAATACCGTCTGGATACAGAGTCCAGTGGAGCTGATGTGCCTTGAGCAGAGCAGGCTAAAATAAGAGAAAAATTATCTTAGTAGCAGCCATGTATTTCACAAAGTACCCCTTGCTTCTGTTCAGTACAAACACTTATCCTTTTGATTTATACTAAAATCGAGCAAGATGTACAGGAAACAGACAACTGTGATGTTGATGTCATTAGTATTACAGAGATATTTACTGGTGCTTGATTTTTTAGTTCAATGGAAATAAGAGATAATGTCAATGAAAATCTGTGAGTTACAGTATATTTTCATGTGTAGCTATAAAAGGCACCTGTTTTCTTAAACAACTTTACTTGAGGAATAAAATATAGCTTTTGAATATTCTGACCCCTAAGCAGTGAAAGCAAAACACTTTCATGCTTGTGAAGCATCACATAGTACATCTTGCCATTTTTGTATTTGTCCTTAGGCGTCACTATGGCCGGTGCTAGAGACAAGATATTGCATTAGATGTGCATTTGTTCTGATTCACTACTGATGTATGTCCTTATGTCATGTTGGCATTCTTAACTTTGAACATCTGAACTGTGAAAAAGCAGAGGAAAATTTTAAAGAAATGCAAAGAATTTTTCCGTTGCTTTTTGACCTGCCTTACCAACGTGTTTTTGTTTTTCTTTCTAAAATGTGAATAGTGCAAAAGATGATCTATTTTTGTGATTCTAACAGCATATTTTGCCTGTCAACTGTATTTCCTACGTCTTAATAACATGTAGAAAAAAAAAATTATTTTTCACTAAACCAATTTATTTGTTCCTAAACTATTACTTCTTAATACAATAGTAATTATTCTTTCAGACTGTTTATATATTTTTGTAGTTCTACAAACTTCATTAGATATAATAGTAATGAGCTGACTTAGGCCTTAAGGTTCAGTTTTATCTCCAGCATAACATGTAGCTTTAGATAATTTTATATAGTGTGGGTGGTCTTAGTTCTATATAAAAAATCGCCATTTCATATCCTTTTTTCTTAAAAATAATATTTTGTACATTCTCCCAGCTCTAAGAAAGACAATTCTGAATTTATCCTGAGGTTCTTATATAGGTCCCAGTGCTGAAATGTCAGTTACTGTCAAGTAGCATTAGCATAAAAATGGAAAATTTCTAATGCAAACTACTTTTTGGCAGATGATTGGTGGACAAGGAAAAGGCAGTTTTTTCTTCAGTGAGGGATATAGTCATCATAGATATAAATATCATAGATATTTAATCTCCCACACATTTTGATTGATAGCTTTTTACAATTCCATCGAGTCAGAAAACACAGCCAGTAAGTATTTCTTAATAGCCTGGAAATTCTTGTGCAAATAGAGGAGTTCTCACTATAGAAAACAACTCTCCCACCCCAAACTAGCCCATCAACATCCTGTGTACAACGAAAATCCATTTTTAAACTTTCAAGAAGCAAAACACTCTCTGATTACTTTTCTCCTTCCACTTACTTGTGCCTGTTTATCCTACCTTGAGCACATTTGCTCTTGCACAGCTCCATCTGCTCTAAGATTCTGCTTGTCTTAATGTGCTTTCTATAGTGACTACCAACACTACTTCTCTAAGAATTTTTGTTTTTTCTTATTTAGCAGAGTAGGGAAACTATGAGTTGAGAAAATGGTGGGCAGATTAAGAGATCTGAGCTTTCTGCTCATGAGGAATTTGGTTAGGCTTGCACAATGTGTCATTCCCATTGCTTAGGCCTGGCAAGTTACAGGTAACAGGTTTGGAAATATGTTTTTTTCTTCTTTACTTCATGTGCACTTAATTTCCAGGAATCTTTAGTGATCTGGTTCTGTGTGAATCCTTCTGCCTGTCCTGAGATTTCTAAAACACCAGGGACTCTCTCTCAAATATCTCCTTACTATGCTGGATATGAGACTGAAACAATCATACTCTTATGTCAATAACATACAGTTCTGCAAAATCTCAAAAAATTTATTACACAATCAGATGCTGATTCATCCTTCTCTTGCTTTTGAAACTGTGTTTGCTATAAAAATCACATTGCAGCAAGCATAAAATATTAATCTAGTCCTTCTTTACTGTATTCAGTTTCATCTGTGTAGCTGTGAGGATTGTGGGCAGGATGATATTCTCTTTGGCAGGGATTTCATCAACAGATGCTGCTATCCAAAGTGCTTGAGAGCATAAGGGAAATTGAAGGAAGAAGATGGGGGCAAACCTGGCTGCCCATAGGGCTCACATTTGACACAAGTCATTCTGTAGGCATCAACACACCCAGTGTAGTGCATATCCCCTGATCCTTCTGGACACAAACTGAGAGGAGCACAAAGACAGGTCTGACATCACATCTTGGGTGCTCCCCTCACCAGGAGTCCATATTCCCTATCTTCTTGTGCGATCCTCATGGGGGCTTTTTGGAGAAGAGCTGGGCCAGATATACCTGTTCTGAATGTTTCCTGGTCACTTCTGTAGGCAGTTCCAGGTCAGAAGGAAAACTTTACTTCATGTGTAGCACAAAGAGGTGAAGCTGCCTGAGGATGCTCCTGAGAACACTTCTGAAACTGATAGCACCAGGGTAAGGCTGAATTTGAAAGCGATGCCCCTGCTCTTCTTCAGCAAATTTGTGAGGGATCACAAGTCCATAGATTGTATTCTTACATGTTAAATAGAGCCTCTTCAACAGCAACGAAATGAGAAGTCTTAGAAATGAAAAATGTGATTACCTAAGACTGTCCTAATCTAAACAGGGAGAGGTCGTTTATACTTTAGCACCTTACCTTCTTTACCTTAGTGCCAAAATCAAAAAAAGAAAGTGACAGGATTAATAGAAGACTTTAATAGAAGTCACAATATGAGACTTTATTCATCTTTTCTTTGATGATGTCTAAAAGACTGAAATATTATTTATTTCACATACATATTTTTGGAAGCTCTTTAATTGCTGCCAGAATTTCTCACTGAAACTTGGCTTGGAAAACAGAGTAACTGCTTTGCCAGCAAGCAGTCATAAATAATGCTTATACAGTGATGCTAGAACCCAGTAGATATTGTTATCGATTACATGATTGCCTTTTAAGAATTCCAAATGCAGACAATCACAATTCCTTTATTAAGCTGAGGTTACTCGAAGTCCTCATTGCAATTAATTTCTATTTAAGATTTGTTATACAAGGAGAACTAATAACTTCTCTGGTACATTTAAATCATCACTGAAATTTTTATTGTTGTGCACCAATATTTTAATAATAACAATAAAATGGATAGTTATTCCTTTAACAGAAATAATATTTAACAATACAGAATGATTGGAGAAAATTAATAGAGCAACTGTGCTTTCTTTCATAAAGCAAGATAAATAGGCAAGACACCACTGGTAACAGTGGCTGTGTTCTCTTTAGTTAGTATTTCCAAAGATTGTCCAGGATTAAAATCTTTTTTAAAGCATGTGTAGATATGCTTTGGCTCTCCAAGATTGATGGAGGTATTTACATTCTTCTCCTGTGTAGGCTTTAACTACTTTTACCTAATGTTGAATTCATCTCCATGCTGTTTGTAGATTTGATTCTAAGATACTGCAAAGAGTGGCAAAGAGTTAGAGATGAGACAGAAAAATATTGCAGTGGGAATGCACACTCTGTGACTAATTGGTCTTACATGTGAACTCTCTAAGGCATCCCTGTAATTACACTGGAGATGAACCTCTGGATCTCCCTGAAGGGGTTCTCAGGCTTCCCATGAGGGAGGCAGCAGCCCACTGGCTTTTTGTCATGTGGCCTGCATTGCATTTTGCATTGCTATCTGGATAAGCACGTACTATACATTGAATCCTAACTATTTAGAAATAATGGGAAGCTCAGGGCCAATCTAGTAGTGCTGATATGAGCAAAAGGTTAGTTTAAGAGCACTGATGCAACTGGTAGACTTCTGAGTAACTAGGTGGTGTAAATTAGATTATATTCAATATATATTGCTATATAACTAGGTTTAAGACTGAAAGAGGAAGTGTTTTTGACAGAGCTTATTCAGCTGTTCTTGGAAGCCTGTATGAAATGGCAGCACAACTATTTTGCATCAAGAGAGAACTAGATGTAATTTAGAAAGAAAAAGGAATAAATATGTCACTTTGATTTTTTTTTCTTGGCTCCATATTGTTCTCTTGGGTAATGCATTTCACTTTTGCTGTTCCTTCAGGAATAGCAAGCAACTGAGGTCAGGATTTAAATTTGCCTAAATACTTTCAGAATGCTTTTCTATCTCCAAAAGGGTAAGTGTACCAGGATACTTTTACTTATAAATGAATGTATATTAGTCAGGTCTCTTGTTTCTTCTGCCTCATACCTTACACAGACAACCTGCAATTCCAATAAAAAAGAAAATTTTTATTTGCTCTTTAAATAGATTTAGTCACTGTTAATGAAAAAAATAAAGGTAGTGAGAGGTAATTAGACATAGAAAAAAAGGCAGTAGCAACATATTTAGAAAGCATGCCAAAATATAATAATGCATTCTTTCCAGTGTAAGTATGTGTGGAATAGCTACTGATTTATAAATGAAACTGTCAAAAATATGGTGTAGTGCTCACTGGCAATAGTTACATTCCATCTAGCAAGGGGATGAACGTGGTCATTAGCAATTAAATACAACTCCCTGAACATAAAAATGAAACCCTGTTTAAAGGTACTGGCCAAGTGAAATGAATGAAAAAATCCCAAGTGATCTCTGTTATCACTCAGTAGGCTTCAGACCTGATATATGTCTGAAAACTGCATTCTTTCAGCCCCACCCTCCAGCTGCTTAGGGGGACATATCACCTGAGCAGCACAGACACAGCATTTCACAGAGGATGTCAAAGAAAAAGAAATATCTCCCAAAGTCTGCAAGAAAATGTGGAAACCTATAGAAAAAAACATAATAGTACATGTTTTTCTATCATGTCAGAAAAGAAATAGAGTAAGAATATCACACATTTTAGCATGTGACATCTGCCAATTACCTCCATATCATGAAAGGGAATTTTTAGCATTGTCAAAAAACAATCATGTTCTTTCTATCATCTTTGAAACATCCCATTTTCATTCTCTTCCTTTCTGTGCTCCTCCTTCTCTGTCTTTCATTTCTCTGCAGCTAAAGAAAGAGCTAGGAAATAAATAATGTATGAGAAAGGGGAAAAAAAAAGGAATTAGGGTTTATTTATAAGGAACAATAGCTTAATTCATGAAGCAATCTTTAAAATGCCTGAGCCTTGCAGTTGGTGGTGAGGGTAAAACCTTATCAGGGTTAGGCATAGAGCCAATATAATAAAGATTCCAGAAGTGAGCCATCAATAAAAGAGGATTTTAAGACTCAGAAACTTGCTGGGCTTGCTTTTCTCCTCTAGGCAAGCCTCCCCTTTTCTACCTTAGCCTGACTCTTCCAGTATCTCTAACCCACATAAATCCCTGCTCCAGCTCCCTTTTCTGTGTGCTTTGAGGCTTCCACATGGAGGATATCCTATTGACACTACACCCAGTATGCCAGCCTGCCAAACATTAGCCATGTAAGGAAGGCTGGTTCCCTTTCCTTTGTTGGTCACTTACATAAAAGCAAAGAGCAAGTGGATGCAAAAGCTGTGTGTTCAGTGGACACGCATTAAAGGGTGACATACTGCAATATTTTGTGTGGCTCATGTAGATTTCTTTGCTCCATGAATCCAGTATTACTTTATCAAATACAAATACATCCCTTACAGCCACTGAACCCCTTCCTTGAGGGAAAATGACTCAGCATGTCTGACTCACCTGTTGGGATATGCCAGAGCCAGGTGCTCATCACACCCCAGCTTTTCCTCTCCATCCCCCAGCAACAGCTCCCTATTTGTACAAACCAAGGGGGAATGGTGTCAAGAATCAATTAGTGGGGAATTTCTGAATGCAGAGTTACTTGTTGCCTAGCAGCAGCCCAGCAAGCTGGGCTTGACTTTGATTCATTTAACCCCTAACTAACCTGGGTTGACAGATTATTTTTCATCATCACCTTCCAGTGCTCTCTCAGTCAGTCTGGAAGGATGAAATGCCTGGAATATTCTCTGCTGTTTTCAGGTGGGTCCTTGCCTCCATTCAGTTGACCAAAATGTAGAGTGGATAGAATTTGTGGTGCTTCATTTCAGAAATCCTGCAGAAGACTTTCCATGATACCAAGCCTCCTTTTTGAAAGTAAGGAGCAGGACTGAAACTCCTCTGTGTTCCAGAGCTGGGCACTGGCCATCCAGATCATCTCACAGCCACAGACTGGGATGGACATGGCTTCAGGAGGACAGGCAGAGTCTCACCAAGGCTCAGAAAACATTGAGTTATACTTCTGCTGAAAATTCATGTCTCAATCTCTGTTCTTCTTCCTTAATAATTAATTCAGCAGAGAGAAAAAGATTGTTCATTTGCATAACTAAATTTTTCAGTCACAGCAATCAGCCTATTAATAGAAACCCATCTATTTTTCTGTCTATCAACTTACATAAAACACTGTGTTGTCTTTTAAGACATGATATTTTGAAGGTCAGTAGCCCATGAACAACAGATTTAGAGGCAGAGAAATAGCTTGATCCTCAAATTCAGAATACACTAAACTAGACTTTATAAATAATATATATCAGTCATGGAGAATAAGTTTGTGCTTCACTTTTCAGCACTACATTAGCAAGAGGACATAATAGATATTCACAATAACATCAATACCAAATGGGGAAAAAATTGCAAGGAAATTTTTAAAAGCCACTGTATTATGACTTTATAATGAAATCAGTGCTCTTTAGTCAAGGTACTAGGCTGCCATGCTAAAACATTTTAGTAATCAATGCAATGGATTTGTGCCAAAAAGACCAGGTACATCACTTCTATTCACAAGCTGTCTGGAGATGAACATCTCTTGAATGATCTATTATCTTCACCCATTTTAGGACTTCAAACAGAAATGTTTCCATTATGACTCCATTTTCAATTACAGTTTTTTAATAGTCACCTGTTCTACCAGAATTTCCATGCTTATTACTTTCCTAAAGATGTTTTAGTGACATGGAAAAAACTCTGAGCATTTCCTGTTCAGAGGTTTGAAGAAATTTCCATACTATACAAATTACAATTTTTCTCAATGTATGCTTGGTTACTATCTTTCACAAGATGACATCTCCTCTCTCTTCATTTTCACCTCCAGCAATCCTATTTAGCTGCAGCTCTGTGTACAAGAGATCTGCTCCTATTTGGCTCAAATATATAGTAGGTTATACTGAAAAGATGACATTCCACATAGGGAAGCACTTCCAAAAGCTACTCTGGACTCTTCACAAAAGAGTAGATGAAGGCTGGCTTCATCTGGCCAGATGAAACCAGCCTCTTTCCTTATTCCTGCACATCACAACCTGTCTCCTCCTCCCTTCAAAGCCAAGGATTTATTTGGGTCTTTGCTATGTTCAGTCTGGCTTGCACACAAGGTGACAGACAACAGCAAAACTAACAGGATATATGTAGGAAGACAGGCCAAAGCCAGAGAGTTGAAATCTGAAATGTGTCAGGAACACAGCCCTGCCTGGGGGAATTTTTTAGGGGAAATAAACACAATGCAAAAGCAATTGAAAAAAATAACTGCTGAACGTGCCCTGAAGGACTCTAATATGAATTTAAATTAATAAAGTCTGAAAAGCCTTTATGTAAAAAGCTTGATAAGATGACTGCCACTATTTAAGGCTATTTCTTTAGAAGAGCAAAATCAATTCACTGTTCCATGACAGCAGGCTGAAGTCAAATAAAAATAACAGAGTGAAAGAAGTTCAAAGGAAATGGGTACAGTCTATTTGGTCCAGGCATCAGAAGACTTATTTAAACACTTGGGAACAGACACTCCAAATGATTTTCTAAAATCTCTGTCATGACATTGATCAGTCCACTTTCCCACCAATGCATATAACTTTCAGCAGTGAAACAGAGACCATTTTTGCTGTAGTCTTTTGCTTTTGATAATAAGGAATGAAACTCTGAAACCAGAATACATTTTCTTGAATGAAAATGACGACACAATTTGGACACAGCAAAGTCTGGTGCTTAGTGAAAATAAGATTAAAGGTAAGAAGTCAAGACTTATTCAAGTGGCTTAACTTGTCATATGCATTACTCATACCTATACCAAACAGAATGACAAAATGAAATTATTTAACACTCCATTTATTGAGCTCTTTCCAAAGGACACCTGTCTTGATGAATCGTGACAGCACCTTCCCCAGTCAGATACTCTGAACAGTCAAGTACTACTGCAACTTGAGCAGCCCTGTGAGGGCACCCAGGGGCTCAGCATGGTGCCAGCACAAACCCCAGTATGGCAGCCTCCAGCTCTCACTGGGGAGTTTCTGAAAACCAGTGGTAATTAAATGAACAAAACCCTCCCTGGTTTACTTCCCCAGGTACAGAATGGGAACAGTGTTTAATACCAGTTTGACAGGGTTATTTGCATTAGTTCACAGACATTAGTGTAGTGAAACCATAGCAATCTAGATAGAAATCTGTTTCTGTTCAGTCTTTTTAAACAACTTATAGAGATGAATTTAAATAGTAAAGTCTATTTCTAGCTGTTAACATGTTGGAAACATGTCACATTTGTCCTTTGCCCACATGACTGAGGTAAGACACTTATACTGTTTCCAACTTAGCCATAGACTCAGTGATAATTTGAGCCATAGACTCAAATACTTTCATTTTCCACTTTTTTCTTCCCTCCCCCATACAAAGGGGATAACACTATTTACAAGAACATGGTTGTGAGGATTTATTCATTAATAACTGCATATAGTTTGAGAACTTGGAAGTATTACATAAAATGCAAAGTGCTACCTAATCCCACTTCATTCTTCAGTTTGCTGCCACAGCTTCCTGCAGCAGTTTTGAAAAAAGCTCTCCATGCCTTAGTGCAACCCTGCATTAGTGAAATAAGACACCCAGATTTTTTCCCCACCCCAACAGAGATTCTTTTATCCTCCATTCATAAATGTCCCCAGATTTGTTTTGCATAACTTTCCTCACAGATGCATTTCCTGCTTTTGAGTCACTCTGTGTATTTCAGAAATGTTTTGAAACTGCAAATCCAAAGAGGCATTTTTAATTAGAAATTTTATTTTTTAACTTAGAAGATTGGTTCCATGTTTTGCTAGTTTCCGAACTGTGTTGTATATTTGGCTTTAAAATATATGCTTTGATGAGTTCATTCTTGTTGATAGGGAAACAAACGTTGTTTTAAGTCTAATATGAGAATGAATTAATTTGTTTTTTAGATGCCATTGGTTTGAGTAGCAACTGTTAAAGAAGTAAAATCTGTCCTGCCAATCTACAAATGTTGCATAAGTTAGATGCTTTATTTTATTTTTCCTATTGTGAGGGCTATGTTGCTCCACTAATATAGGTGATTGCAATAGACATATTTTTTTTTAGTTAGCCATAGTAAGCCAATTAGAAAATTAGATTGCCAGACAACATAAGAGTAAAAAGCCAGCAAAAAAAGTTAGGTGTTGATGATATTTATTTTCATGTCTTTGCAAAATCTTTCCTATGGATTTGTATCTACAGCACACAATTTTGCTCCATCAATATATTTTTGATTTGAATGTGTGGAATTACACCCACTCTTTCTGAGTCATCTTTAAATCTAAGCAGTATTAATTTCAGCTAACTTGAGGGGGACATGTGCTTATTAATGAGGCCCAAGTGCTTGCACTAAGTAACAAGTTAGCAAGAAACTTCATTCTTTTCAAGAGCTCTGGGGTCCTGGTAAGCATTTCCTGCATATTCAGTTAGTAATAAAATCTTCAGTTAGGGGAAAAAAATAGTGTGCACTGAAATGTAAATGCTTTTAGCAGTGAAAAGGAACAATTTCATGCCAGCCTGCACCAAAAAGAAGCTCTTGGTTTCTTCTCTTTTAGAGCTTTACATTTTCAGTGAAGGCCTGAAATGTTAGACACAGGGTTACATTATTTGTTTTTCACTAATGTTTCACTACCCTGTAGCCTTGGCCATCTCACGAGGAAAAGGAACAGTTGTATTTCACATTTACACACCATTTTTCTTCACCAAAACGCTTCTCAGCCTGTATGCATTTTAGATCTGGAGTCAAATATTAAGGGCATTCTGATGAAATCAACTATCAGTGTATTCACTTTCCCTGTAGTAAAATAAGTGTTGACTTCTCAACAGAACTTTCAAAGGGTATGTTTCTGGCTTTTATGCATAACTTAACCCAGGAAGAAGGAAAGAATAGAACAGAATAAAGTTTAAAGATCTGCTGAGTATGCTTGGTAAGGAACGTCCCATATTAGGTTAGCTTAGATGTGTATTTGTCCTAATTAATGAGGTCAGGATAAACATAATGAGATTTCTGCTCAACAGGTTAAAGTTTGGAGAAGTTGCCTGAACAAGATGATAACTTTGGCATGTGGCAGCCATATAGGACTGAGACCCGAGGGTGTGCAGAGACCAAGGGCAAGTTTTTTCAAGGGTTGGTCTGTATGAATATTTATCCGTTTTATAATCAGATAATTGTGGCATTGATACTGAAAGACTTAGTCCCACAGGACAAACACAGACCCTGCTTCTACTGACTACACTGACCATTCAGTGTCTTCAGCACTTTACAGACCCACAAGCTAGACAGGCAGCAGAAAAATGTGATGGAAGTATAAAAATCAAATGGGAAAATAATTTGAAATAGATGATGATCAATACAGGTTTTAATGCATGTATGAAGTTGATACTCAGCCAAGTGGCTTTTTCACACTTATACTATTCAATCTACAGTTTCATAATATTGCATCCTTCTTAATACGTATATCAATAAACTGTAATAAGAAATGTGGTAAAATGTTTGAACTCTCAAGTTAAGTTCTTAGCTTTTAAAATTTATATCCTTGAGAGACAGTGTCTACAGCTATCTCTTTTCACATTTTTGTATGGGTCTTTGTGCTTGATAAGGGTCTTTGCAAAATGAAAATTAGAATCATAAGTGATTGTCTCTATATACTGGGTAGTTGAAATGCTTTTAAAGCAAAGATATGGTTGTTTAAAGTGAAATTAGAAGGGTTTTGAGAATTTAGAGTTAATTTCATTTGGTTTTGAGTTGGGTTTTGTTTGGCTGATTCAGTGACATGAATGAAATTTTACTTCAGAGCTCCAGCTGAACTAGAAAGGTTTCCAGGAGAGTTAGTGACTCACAGGATGCCTCTACAATAAATAATTTGGTTTAACACCCAAGATAAAGCTTTAAAAATTAATTTCCATCTGGTCATGATATATCCTGGAAGTAGGCTACAGAGTGTGCAAGTGGGAAGCAAGTTATCTATTAGAGGATTAATGAATCATATGGTAATAATGCATAGCAGTACTTAAGCTGTAATAAAATTTGCAAACATCTCACATATTTTTAGTTTCTATCATAACACTTATAAAGAGTAAATGTGGGTTGAATACCACTTCCACCTTACAGGATGGAAGAGCAAGAAAGAAAGACTCTGGTAGTTTGTCAGGCAGTAAAATTGCAGTTAAAACTCAGGGTTCTCACATATTCTAACCATAACTGCTTGCACTGGAACATGAACAGCTAAATTTCTTTTAGCAACTAGTCCATTTCTGGGGGTTTTCAGAGAAAATAAGACAGCAGTTTTGATTCAGTGTAAACTTGTTTGTCACTGCCTAGCTAGCCTGACCTGTATGAGGTGCAGCAAACTTGTATCTTAACAAGATATGACCTTTGATATTAAAAGCATCTGGAATCCTCTTCCTGTTCTTAAATGGTAAGCTCATCAGATGCAGTCCTTTGAATTTTGAATTTTTTTCACCATGGCAACCCCAGGAACAGTTAGGGGGTATGTTCTAACCATTCCCATTGAGGCAAAACTTTCCCCTCATGTAGCATATTTTCTGAAATCATGTGGGACCATAATATGTAAGGAAGTTGAAATTTTTTAATCTCTAAACTGTTCAATATTATTTAATAGGAGTAATCAATATAGGTTAACAGACTTTGAGTCAATTTGGTATACAAGTAAAGAAAAAAATAGTTTGATACAAATAACTGATTTCCAAGAAACTGTGCAAGATTTATTACTGGAAAGAGTTTACACTGAAAAGTAACAGTTTAATTGAAAATAGCATAGTTGGACTAAACAACGACTTCTTTTTTTCAAGTGAATAGTTAAATAATTGGATACTTAAATCAATCTAACAAATAAAACACAGAGTTTGTTCGTCTTCCCAGTCACTCCATTTTGAAAATTAATAAGGAAGAAAGAGATTGGAAAGTTGTAGTGATGTTTCAAATTTATGCTTGCAGATTCAGGTCAGTCACTCCATACTGGCAATGCCTTTTTCATAAGCTGACTGTCTTCATTATTTGAACAAACTACCTGTGATATATAGAGATTGGTTAAAATACAGAAATAGATAAGCTGCATATAGAGCCAGGCTGAAATAACTGTTGATCTTTAGTGAAAGAGTTTGTTTGCATGGTTTAAAAAAACCCCACAAATATTTCATAGAGCAATAAGCCTGAGCAGCGTTCCTTCAAACACATGCATTGTCATGGCTGGGCTTGGATTTTATTCCTGTTTCAGAATTCCAGAAAGCCCCTATACATATCATTTGTATGTATACAACATCAACATATTGATGGTGTAAAAAGCAAGAGGAGTACACCCTTGTACCTGCAGAAAGGAGTGCATTTTCTACTGTGGCTCAAATTTTTGGGATAGGTTGTCTCCTGTGCAATTAACACTGGTGTTGGGAAGAAGTAAATTTCCTGAGGTTTGTCTTACATGTACGAAGTTGGTACTTATTTCATTCCGCAGGAGGTACTTTGCCTGGAACACAGAAAGTGAACCCTGAGATAGACACAACCTAAATACCACTCCTGAGTTCAGTTATGGAGCACAGCAATTTTGGAGAATTAGCTTTAGTATCTGTATTGGAAAGAATGTATATAGATAAAACAACCATACAAATGCAAATAACAATAATATTGCATCTGCAGTGACGTACATCACTGTCTCGAAAGAGACTGGGCAGAAGTCATTTCCCACCGTGCAACCTTCCATATATTTCAAATCCTTCTGCTCCCACCTACTGACATCTTTTATAGGTGCTAGAAGGCAAAGACATCTTCCCCTTGTGGTAACTCATTAGTGACATCTTTTTTCCTGAAAAGCCCACGTTCTACCCTTTTGTTTTTCTGAGATGCTCACACATCTACGCTATATTGCTGCAGGCACCACTGCAGTGCTTGCATGTCCAAAGTGCCTTGGCCTTGGAGGGCACTCAGGAGCCCTCCAGGGAAGAAGAGCAGTAAGACTTTCTATCCTGTTTGAGCTTTCTTAGAGCAGAGAAATGTCAGTGGGTCACACATACACAAAAAGTTTCACATGTAAACAGAGAAACAGGAAAAATCATTCCACAGATGATGGTCTTCTGCCCTGAGTAACTCAGCATGTGTATCATCATCCATAGTATACTATACTGAGGGGACCTGATTCAGCATTTCCAGGCAAATACTTGTGCTGGGGTTTCCCCTTGACTAAAACCTGCTTAGCAGATTAGCATTAAAACTTGAGGTCATACCATCCAGTTGTAGTGTGCTTGGATGACCAGCAGATGATTCAGGAGAACATATACTTTTTCCTCAGCAGCCACTACAAGCAGATGTACCCATGACACCTCAGGCATAACCTGAAGCTGCTCTTGCTCAGAGTGTTATTTCTTACAGACATGAGTATTGCTCAAGAAAAACTGGACAGAATGGACTTTTGTTACCAATAGGCACACATCCTTCAGGCTCAGCCTTCCTACTCACACTCATCGTGTGGATGTGCTCAGCTTCAGTCCCACATAAAGCCCTCACTTTTAATGCCTGCAAGACACCTCTGTGCAAGTGATCCAGTATACCTCAAAAGAAGAGTCTGGAGAATGTGAAGGCCACCAGAGATAAGAGCAGTGATTTTCACCCGTCACACAACCTCCCATCCTTGGACTCTAAGGCTCTGAGAAGCAATTGTGTGGGGCAGGCAGGTCCCTAAAACCCGGGCCATGTGGTGCAGTCACAGGCTGTGTGTGGTACACACGCACTTCAGCTGGTGCCTGGGAGGGAGCACGGGAAGAACCTTGCTGAAATATCCCTAATAGCCGTGTTGGCCTGTGGGAAATGGATCAAGCTGATGCCATCTGTGGGAGGAGGAACATGGGGATATAATGAATTTGATTATCTGGCTGCTTGAAGGGCAGATGCCAAAGGGCCCTTGAAGGGCCTATCCCTCAGCAAGGGCCACTTCATCTGCACTGCAGCATCCTTGCAGAGCAAACTGAGTGGAAAGAATTTCATCTAACAGAGCAGCTTTCAAAAATCCTGAGATAAATAGGCATGATAGAAAAACTCCCTGAACAGTTTATTTTGCTGATATTTCTCTGAGGATACTTATGCTCATTTTTATCTCCATGGAAAATATATCTTTGTATACTGGATGAGGCATGTATAAAAACATATGTACTATTTATATATAAGCCTTCTTTATGGAAACCTCTGGTTTATGGAACTTTTTTGTTTCCCTGGCTTTTTCCTTAACTTGATTTTTTATTTTGTTCTTAGAAGGAAAAGCAATACTATGTTTATTGAATTTTAATCTGGATGGGATTTGTATATTACAATTTGCTATGTTAGAGAAAGCAGGTAAATTCATAACTGAAAGTTTAAATAAGTAAACAATAGCATATTGTCTCCACTAAAATGAAAATGAACATTATCAGTAGAACCAAACCTTTTTGGTGTTAGTCTGTCTCTGAAGGAAATCCACAATAGTTTTTAATATTCAACTAATTTATTCACCTGTGATAAGGAACAAACATAATATTTACACTTTTGACCTCAGTGGACATTCTGTCTCATTTTATAAACTTTAATTGTCTCATTATATAAATTCTAAATGTATTGCCTCCTCCTTGCACATTAACATGTTATTTAGTAAAATAGCTGATTGCTTATGTTTCCTAAAGGAGGAAAGATTACTGGTATTTTTGAGGTTTGAAGAGTTGCCAGCTTAATAGTTTCCCCTAATTTAAACTTTTTCTACATTTATAGTTTAATCTACTTTTTCACTTCACATTTGTTTTGCCCCTCTATTCTTTCATGTGCATCTCCTTTAAGATGTTTTGAGTAACTGTTTCAATAAAAGCTTTTTATAAAGTCATGTAGTTTTAAGGCTCTATTTTCACCTCAAATGCTTTAAGTTATGGTTTTTATCACCTCTCTTCCAGTGAATAATACTATAAATAAAGCTATTTTAAAAAGTTGAGTTTAGATCACAATCAGCTTCACACTCAACACATGAATTGGGTACCTAGGATACCTAGGATAAGGACATATAAAATCCTTTTTGTCTTTTAACATTCACTTACCACCTAAAGCAACAACAATTAATAATATTTTCCTCATCTTGGACTCAGCTTTTCTGTCAGGAAAGTGCCACTACAATAACAAATTACATGCCAGCATAGCTGAAGGTTTTGTATAGGACACCTGAACATGCAGATTTGACGGCCACCTCTTTTTCAGCTGGGTTGCCCCACAGTGTACTCCCAACTCTGCTAAATGTAGATATTGTGGGAAGCCTGGCTTCCCAGTTCTTTGAATGCAGATGATCTGCAAGTCTTTGCTTTCCCGTCCTCTGGAAATGTGGCCTGAGTTCTTAACACTGTGTATTCAATCAGATATCAAATATCCAGGTCTGCTTTTTTTTTACTTTGGCAAAACTCAATTGAGTAAAGTAAAGTTAAAAAAACCCCAACTCTCACTCGAGTGAGAAATTGCAATATATTAATTCTGTATGTTCATTATCATGTATTCTGAGAGATGAGGGATTAGGGGCTTTTGCTCCCATACCAATAATTTAGACATAAAATCTCAAATTTCTCTTCTTACTAAGGCTAAGTCTGCATTTAGTCAAAAGAGCCTTTGATATTAACAAACACCTATGTCTGGTGAAATTTCTGTAGTAATTTGAAAAGGAATTAAGAATGTTCACAAAGCATTAATTTAATTGGGTGATAAGATTTTACAGGAAGAAGGTAAAAGTCAATCCCTTCAATTTCTCATATTTGAGAAAAATACACTGCGTAGAGACTCAAGGCATGCCCTAAAGTTCAAAATCAGACTCTTAAGACCAGATTTTGAAATAAATTCCCAATTTATGACTTTTAGTAAGCTCTGCATTTAGTTTGCTAATTCATATGAAAACATGTTAAAGCAAAAAGGAAATAGCTAAAATTGAAGCTATATGGCTGTCATAATGTCTTGGGGTGACCTTATGATGTGTATCCCAAATGAAAAGCACCATTTTAGCCATGATTTTCCTATACTGTCAAGAAACTGCAGCAGTTTTGATTGTGGGGGCTTTTTTCCCCTGTATTTGGTAATAAGTTCAAGACTAGTAGAAATGATAAATTACTGTCATAAGCTACTAGAAAGAAAAGTTGCTGTGTGTTCATTCAGCTGTACGTTACAATACATTAAGTTTTCATTGGTGCTTACATATTCAAATCCCAAAAGAGTACTTTGTAACAACACTTGTGTCTTCAGAGGGTGTGTAAGGCTGCAGAAACCACAAACTGAATGAGAAGTGGCTGAAGAAATATGCTTGAAATCAGCCTTTTAATTTTTTTTTTTGTCCATGCGCTAAAGAAATCTGTAAATTAGGGAAAGACAGAAATACCTTACACAACTACATGGTCAATTGCAAAGGTCAGATTCTGTGACAGGATCTTCAAAAACAATCTACAGAACAAACACAATTGATGAGAGAGAAAATGAGTTTACCAAGCTTGTGCATCACCATAAACAATGTTGGGTTTTTAGCTTCTTAGTTGTAAATAAACAGACATGATCTTGAAACCCCTGTCATCTTCATCACAATATTATATATAACTGCTCGAACACAACCTTCCAGAGCAGAAGATTTTTTGTTTAGGATTTGCGAGCTGTCAGTCTTATTAACAATCACGGATGTGCGCTGTTTTTACTTCAGGCCCAACAACAAAAATGCAGCAACATTCAGTTTGTTAGTGGCAAAGTGGCTGTTTAAAAAGTAAACCTTTAATGAAACACTAAGGTAGGAAACATCCGTCCAACAGAGGCAAAAAGCTTAAGTTGTTTTAAACTGATGCAAGATGGGGATGCAATGGTTTGAGCAGGGACGATGGAGTGCAGGATTGGTACCAAAGAATAGGCCAAATAGTCACATCCCAGAGTTTTGTCTTCAGTGTTTGAGAGAAACATGTTTTAAATCACATATGACTGTGGTTTTACCTCAAGCAACCTTCCTAGGAATAGGTCAAGATAACATCAACCTCGGCTTATTGCAAGTGGTTCAGTTGACTAGAGGGAAAAAAGCACAGTATTTGTAGGGTGCCTTAGTCATACAGTAATTGAAAGCTTTGCTTCCTGATAAAACACAAACTGCATTTCCTAGGCCTCTAATTCCATCTCTTTAAAATGTAAATTTACAGTAATTTTTCTTAATACAGGTCTATAATGGTGACTGTAATGATGGCTTCATGTTTCAGTGAATGCCAGCTTTGTTTTGTTCCATATTCAATCCCTCTGGATGATGTTGTATTGTAAACATTGACAGAAGTCAATGTCTGTTTGTTATTTCAGTTTCATATGCTACCAAGCTTGAACACAGAGAAATTAAGTTGTTAGCTCTTTTATGATGCAGTTTGGATTCGAAAAAGAGAAGAGAGGAAAGTAAAATGGGCCAAAAAACCCACAATAAAAATATATAACGACAAGCAATAGGAGACTGACTGTAGCTCAAAGAATGAACATTTGCAAAACAATTGAAATGGGAGGAAGCTTTATACAGGCATTGAATTTGGAGAAAAACCCCAACCATTTACAGAAGGAATTAAATGTTCTGAAGAACTTCTGGGACAAAATAAAAAGGAACACTGAGTGCAAAGCCTTATCAGACTCAGAGATGTATTCCAAAGATTCTGATGTAAACTGAATGTTTGGGGAAAGGCCTCATCAAGAGGTTCAGTCAGAACAGTCAGGGGTGAGCCAGGCAGAAGTAGGCTGTGGAAGGGCCTCGCTGGGAAATGCAGCAGAAGAAAGTGTACCACAGAGCTACTGATTGTGCAGTAGTCTCTCATTGACAAAACCCTGGAAGCCATTAATTGGGACATACAATCTGCAAGTGGCTCTTTGAGAACTGAAATTTCCAGGTGCTGAGTCATGGAGAATGAAGTTGCTCCCCCATCTGCAATGTAAAGAGGCTACATATGACTTCAGCATCCCCAAATTGTCAGAGTTAGTCAACTCAATACTGCTAGACAGCAGATAGGATCACTCCAGGCAGCATTGAAATGGATAATTTTCTTGTTTGAGAGAAGGTTACTCACTAACTTCTAGGGCATTGCACAATTTGTTCTGCAATTAATATGGATGCAAACACAGTCACTTTTAAAACAAACTAACTACAGTTGTCCCTTTATAGCCTCCATATGCAAGGAATAAAATCTTTTCTCTTAATTAACCCAGTTACTTTCTGTTTTTCAACTGCAAGGGAAAACACTTGCTAAATTGGCTTAGATTACATTACATTTTATTGGACTTTTAAAACATTACTTTAATAACTGTTTCTTCTGAAAACTGATAATCACTTCTGAAACATCATCTGAAATGAATGAGGAGACAATGCTAATTGTATTAATTATGTTCTCTCCAATGACACTCTGAATTTTTTCCAAACAGAAAAGTTGCTGCCCAGAGTACTGGCAAGCTACTGATGGGTAAATGAGAAGCCCAACCTCTACAAAAGTAGCAAGACAAGCAAGACACAACAGTATTTGCTGATGTTTACCTGCCAGAACATCCACATTCTGTTTCCTTCAGATTATACCATAGTCATAGTTACTTTTATGAAGGAAGCATACTCAGTCCTAGTCAGAAATCTTGCCTGTTTATATGTATGACATAAACAGCACAGTTACAAGTAAGTGACTGAAAAATACTATTTTGTATATGCTTTGCAGAGATTTAACTGTTTACTGAAGGGCAGTGAAAGCTTCTTGATAACCTAAGGTCCCTACCAAGTAGACCAACTGTTAAAATGTTGGAGAGTAAAAGGAAGAAGAGTGCTATTATGTTTTTTGCTAAAAGTCTTATTAATGATATTCGTTAATAGAGAAGGCAATAACCCATAATTTACACATTTTAAAATGCTGCTGTGAAGCCTGAGTTTATTTTTCATTCTGTCTGGTGTTTTATCAGGAAGAGAATGGATTTGCAAATGTGCCAATACTTCAACTCATGGTAAAGAAGAAAAACCCTCAGAATGTGTAGATCTCTCAGGTCTCAACTGAGTTTTAGCAGACATTGGGATTTGCTGTTATAATCCACATCCTATACTTCTGGTTAATGAACTGTGGCAGGAGATACAAGAATGTCAACTATCAGATACCAATGGCATTCGAATACGGCATTTACCTTCATAAATCCATCCTGTAATGTACTCTCTATTCAGGGAAGTCTCTAAAGTATAAAAGATATGGATATTACTTATGCATCAATGGAAACACATTTAGAAATTAAAATTCTGCTGTGACAGAGACAAGTTACAAAACCACCACAGATTTATGAAAGAGAAATAAACAAAGTAAAAAATAGCATTGCTCCAAAGATTTACAAGTAGCATATATTCAGTAAAGTATGTTGTAAAATAAAATGATCCAACATCAACAAAACCCAATGAAGCTCTGTTACTTTTACACAAATCTTTTTTCTCTTAGGCCTTGTAGTTTGATTTTGGTAAACATTTTAATTTCAGTTGTCTGTTGAATCAGTCAATGAGGAAATATTTCAGAAAGATTTTCACTTGCCCTCTCAAGAGCAGAATGAGCAACAGGAGCATTTTCGTGACCCATCACTTTTTTTAATAAGCACCTGCAACAGTTGCTATGTTTTACCTGGTGATAAATGAAAAATGTCTGGAAAGACAGAACATGGACAGGAAGTGTTTTATGTAATACATGAATGTTTTTTCTATTCTGATATCCCCTATAGCAACCCATGGATTTAACCATGTATAAAGTATGCAGTGAAAATCAATTTGTGCATGCAAGTAAAAGAATGTCACAGAACTGTGGTAGCTGGAGTGAGAGGCGTGTGTGTATTATCCACAATATAATAACTCATTCAGAGACAAAAAAATTTTACTGTGTGGGAGCAGGACTCTGTGTATGACTTTTGAGAACAGGCAGCCACCCTTACTCTGATAGGGCCTGTGTTAGTAAGAATTTTGAGATATTTTGAGATATGCCAAGCACCTTTCTCAAACCCAGTGTTCTCAGGCTCATACCTAATATTTATTGCTGAGCAGAGGCCATTGACCAAGACATTTGCACTTGTTCTGCTGGAAGAAGAAGGCAACATTTTCCTTTGGCTCTCCATTTTTGATGTTATGAAAAAAGAAAAAGGATAGAGCTATGGTGACCTTTACAGATATTTTTCTTCCCTTAACTTGGGTGGATGGGTATCTTATACCATATAATGCATCTGCTGTGACCATCCTGGGAGCCAGTGACAAGAGGATCTGCTGCCCACTTAATATCCAAGTTGTAAAAATACAGTGCTGTGTCAGTCATCCCACATCTTCCAGTGCCTGCAGGTTCCAAATAATTGTCAAATCAGAAAATTACCTGAATGGGCTGTGTTTGGGTCCATGCATGCTTTAACTTGTGGTACAAGCCAAACCACACTCCAGATCATTGAATGGCCCTGCAGTTGTGATGGCTTATAATTCCAGCCATTTTCTTATCCTTAATGGTAACCTACCCTATTTTCCCTCTAATCCCTCTCTTCAGGAAAACAGATCTCCCATGAACATATTTTGAGTGTCCAAAAACTGGCAGGTTACTAAAAATTAAACGCTGATATTGTCCACAAAAGTTTTGCTTAGCAATGATCAGATAATTATTTAATTTATCCTTAAACTATATTGAAAACTATCCAAATCCAAACCTGAATTTTTACATTTACTATGCATTTTCTATCCTGGACTGTATATCTGTTACTTTTCTCCACATATGGCTTCAAGCTTTATTTTGTTTTATTTTTTTATGTTTTGTTAAATATCAATAAGAGCCTCTTATCAATTTACACATAAAATACTAGTTTTATTGAATAACTTAGCACTGACCAACAGAAGTAATTATATTGTAATAAGTAATAATTGGTAAGTTGTGTTTTCTATTTCCTTCATCTGGGCAGTGATATAACAAAATGTTTGTAACCAATCCAAAGATCCTGTTAAAGCCTTTAGAAATCAAAAGTACAATTTGATAAATCCTGTTGTTTTTATGCTTCACTACAGAATGTTGATTACAACTACATATTTGCTATTTTGACAAAGGCAAAGCAGACAGATTTTCACATAACTAATACTTTGCGTATGATTTCTTTGAAAAAGCAACAGTAATTAATAAAATAATAGCAGTTCATTCTTAGTGATGCTCACACAATATTGCTAGCATAAAAGCATCAAAGCCTTCCAATCTCTTAGCATTTGTAAGACAAAAAGAGATTGCTACATATTTATCAGATGAGACAAGATTTTAAAGGTCTGATGATATTTAAGAATTTTTCTGCAAAAAAAAAGCCCCAAACTTCATAGTTCACTACAGTGCCAATTGCAAAATAAAAGTTTTCTATTCCAACACAACACTCACATCTTCTTTAATCCTCAGAGTAGTGTCTTCATCATATGGCAAGCTTTTTATTAAAATCTGTTCTCAGTTGGTTGGGGATTTTTTGGTATCCCCTCTCCCCTCCCCTCCATCCCAATTTAATTTTAGGCAACTGCTATCCAAGGTTTCTGATGTGATGCTATTTTTCTGACAGATAGAAGTCCAAAGAGAATTTTGGTAGACCTTAATAACGGTGGATTATTGATAATTGTGTTGTTCAACTGAGTCTTCTTTCAGGGCTTTTATTGTGGATCTCGCTCATCACATAGAAACAATGAAACAGATGTGTCTGAGAAAGTTTGCATGGCCAAACCCACTTCAGATGTCACAAGAAATCCTAAGAGTCACACAAGAAATCCTAAGAGTCTGGTGTCAGAGGATGGAATATCCACAGTTTATTTCTGTGATGACAATTAATTGATCATGCAGGAAGAAGTCCAAAAACTCTTCAAAATGCTAAAATCAAACCCAGAAAAGTCAAACCTGATACGATAAGGGAAAGTTTATGGTAATACTTAAATTTTTCAAAGAACATATCAATAGAAAAAACCCTACTGCTCTTAGAAGTCTAATTATTTGACTATCTCAATTGTGAGGAGTTGTATATAGTACATAATGTTCAGCAAAAAGTTGGATTAATAGCTGTGCAGAATCACAAACTGTAACTGCTGCAGCCTGCTGTGCAGCCCCTCTGTGTCAGTCAGTCATGAGGTATAAGGAAACACAACGTTCAGAAGCAGCTGCCTTGAAATATTGAAAAATTGAAATATTGAAATATTGAATTAAATGTTTGAATTTGAAATGCTATACTATACTAGAATGTGTACTGTGATTTTCATATGGTTATTGAGAGATAGATATCATAATCTAATAACAATAATTTGAATTTTACCTACAGTAATAAGACAACAGCTATGGGGTAAATAAAGGAAGAGTGAAAAATAAAATTTAGCAGAAATTGATATCGGTTTGCAGCAACTAATACATATTTCCTCTACTAGAGTCCTTGACTAAAGAGTGGAAAGAGATTCCATAAATCAAACAGACAATATAGTGAAACCTTCACAGGTCCTGTGATGCAGATGGCTATTGACCCATAGCTACAGCGCATTATGTTTATTGCACCTTGTAGCTTTAGTTGTTGGTGGTTTGAACTTTCAGAATAGATGAATCTGGGAACAGAAGTCATTAAAAACTTGACCATCTGGAAATCCACCATCATTTCAGCTGTGTGTAATGTATGAAACACAGCAACCTGCTGTTTGGAGCAGGTTTTCAAAGCCTGCAGAACATTTCCTCCAGAACTGTTGGCAGTTCTTCATAAAGAAATAAATGCCAGCAGAACAAAAGAAATTATGATGAGAGCTGCAAGTGACACTGCAAAGAGATTGGTTTCTTTAGACGTTTAGGTTTACCTGGCACTGCAGTATAAGACAAAATCTTCTGTATGGCACAATAGAATTTCAGGATTCCATAAAACTACAGATGTTTACTTTGGGAAGTTTAGGAGAGGGAAGATGCTGGGAAGCAAGAACAGGTATGAAGTAACTCCTGAAGACTATGTTTAAAATCTCTCTCTTTTTTTTTTTTGTTGTTTTGTGTTTGATGGTCTATACATTGCCTTGAGATTGTGGTAGGAAATATATGGAAAATCTATGGATTCTGAAATAGTAGCTCTGGGTTTGTTTAGGTGTAAAGTGAGAGCAGAATTTTGTCCTCTGCCTTCAGGCATATGATTGTATCTTCATTCTTTTGGTTTCCATCCCCATAATACTCCATGAAATCTGTATGGAATAGCTTGAAGCCTTGTGAACTGGTTAACAATACCATACAAGAAAAAAAAGATGAATATAAGTATGAGAGACTGGTTTCCTTTTCTTTATGTTTCTATTGTGTTTCAGAGAAGAAAGAAATTTCCTTCCACCAGGAGGGAAATTGCTTTGTGGCTAAAATGGTATTAGATGGTCTCCTACGAATTTTCTGAAAGCACAGAAGAGTAACAGCAAGAAAGAGCAAACAAATACTGCTGTGTGAATGGATTTGAAAATAAACCTTATTTTACAGCATGTATTTCATAAGTTCTGGAGCCAGAAAGAATTGTTAGATATTGTGCCTAACGACAGGCCTTAGATCTTTGCTTAATCAAATCCTGTTTAATTAAAACTTAATAACAGTGACAAGCTAGTCTTGACTTAGAGTATTAAGAATTCTGTAGAACCTGCTGCACTATTTCACAAGTGGTTCCAAAGTCAATTAGCTTCATTGTCAGAACTCCCACTTGATTTCTAGCTTGATTTGATCTAGCTTCAATTTCCAGGTACTGGATTTTTGTTTCATATTGGATTTCAGTAAAGCTTTCAATTCTGTCTCTCACAGTATCCTCCCGGACAAAATATCCAGCACTCAGCTGGATAACTGTGTAACATGATGGGTGACCAACTGGCTCATGGGCCAGGCAGAAAGGGTTATAGGGAATGGGGTGATGTCACTGTTGGGGCAGATGTCGCTGTTGGGGTGGCCATGACACACACAGACAGTGCCTCGGACAAAGGGCAAAAAGCTGTTTATTAAACAAAGCAGCCTCTTTTATACACCTTTTGTATGTTATCATTTGTGTTACATATTCATTGGCTGCTAAACTACTACAATAGACTCATTGGCTATTATTATCTACAATATACTATCATTGGCTACCTATGGCATAAGCATTCAAGCATTCAGAAAGTAACAGGTGCAGATATGTTGCTGTTTTCTCCTTCTATTGTTTAACTTTCTTGCTTCTGTTGATACTGCATTCTCATGGGTAAAAACTAATTGTTTTTCTTCTCACAGACTTTTTCTCACAGTCTTTCTCTAGCTGAAGTAACAGGCCTGAGCCATAATTTTCAAAGGCAACAAGGCCTTCATTTTATAAGGTTTTACTTAAATGCCACAGCGTGACATCAGGCTGGTGACCTGTCACTAGTCAGGGACTATTCCACAGGGACCCATTATAGTGCCAGTGCTCTTCAATGTCTTCAAAAATGACTTGGACACAGGAGTGGATGGGATACTAAGTTTGTCAGTGATACAAAACTGGGAGGAACTGTTGACTCCCTTGAAGGAAGAGAGGCCCTGCAGAGAAACCTCAACAAATCAGAGGGCTGGGCAATCACCAACCATAAGAAGTTCAACAAGGGAAAGTACTGGGTTCTGCGCCTGAAATGGGGCATCCCTGGATGTACAGACAGACAGACTGGGGAAGAAGGGGATGGAGAGCAGTGCCATGGAAAGTGACCTGGGGTCCCTGGTCAATGGCAAGTTGAATGTGAGTCATTGTACCCTGGCAGCCAGGAGGGCCACCTGTGTCCTGGGGTGCATCAGGCACAGCATCGGCAGCCGGGCAGGGGAGGGGATTGTCCCACTCTGCTCTCCTCTGCTCTGGGGCAGCCTCCCCTCCAGTGCTGGGGGCAGGTCTGGGTGCCGTGATATAAGAAAAACATTAAACTCTTAGAGAGTGTCCAGAGGAGAGCAACAAAGATGGTGAAGGGTCTGGAAGTGAAGCTGCATGAAGAGTGACTGAGGGCACTTGGTGTGTTCAGCCTGGAGGAGACTGAGGACAGACCTCACTGCAGTTACAACTTCCCCATGAGGAGAAGAGGAGGGGCAGACACTGGTCTGTTGTCTGTGGTGCCCAGTGACCGGACTGAGGGAATGGCCTGAAGTTGTGCCAGGAGAGGTTTAGGTTGGATATCAGGAAAAGGTTCATCACAAGATGGTGGTTGGGCACTGGAACAGCTCCCCAGGGAAGTGGTCACAGCACCAAGGCTGACAGAGTTCAAGAAGCATTTGGACAATGCTCTCAGGCTCATGGTGTGATTCTTGCGGATGGTCCTGTGCAGGGCCAGAGAAGTGGACTCAATGATCCTTGTGGGTCCCTTCCAACTCAGCAGATTCTGATTCTGTGATTCTGTGATTCTGTGAAATATCATATAATTTATTATGTAATAAATAACATCTGCTTAGTGCACTATCATATTCATACAGAAACAAAAGCATCACAATAATGACGATCCCAATACTAAGTGAAAACAATAAAGTGGGAGAGAATTCGGACCATAGTCCTGACTTTTTTTTTTTGAGAAGGTTTTAATCACCCATCACACAGGCCTACATGATCTACATATAACATTTTCTAAGACATGATTAATTTTTTAAGTACACAATAAAACCAGAGGGTAAAATGTTTTACAAGGATGCCCTTGCACACAGGATGTGATTAATACATGGTGAGGGAATCAGTTGTCTCTTTGAATGCCCAAACTGGGGCTTCCTGCACATGCTAGTGTTGGCAAGGGAAAAATTAAGATTAATATTACTTGAATCAGAGTATTTGACTGCAGTAGATAGCTAACTCTGCCCTTCTCTGTATTGATAAAAGTCCCTTGGACCTCAAAGGATTCATACGGTCAAGTTCAAAGTGGATGCTGATATAAAAAAGGATCCTCATGTCTGTCTCCATATATGTGTCCATGACAGCACAAACACCCAAACTCATTAACGGGTTTGGGTTTTGAGTAGAAAAACGTATTTTGCAGGCAACTCTGATCTGTGCTTTTTAGCTTGCTGCCTTTGTCACTGTGACAAAGAACTGCATATTCGGGCTGATAAATATTTGATTCTATAGTGATCCTCAAGTTACTTAAAGATTCTCTAAAATGTGATAACTCTTTGGAATTCATTCTACCCAGTTCAATCAAGAACTATTTATGTGATTTTTATGTTGCAATCAATAAAGTAGCATTACTATAATATAGTAGTTATATGATAAAAACTAAAATATTCAGGGCTTTGGGTATACTGTCTGAACCACAAGTAAATGTACAATTTAAACTACAGGTAAGACATGAAATACTACCCTGGACACCAAGTTCCACAGAAGACTATTCCCACACTTTCTGTTTAATTCCCATGTGAGGCAACAAACTATTAGGGAGATATAATCATAACTGGCACTCTAGGGCTACATTATTATGAAAATCTTGTCCCAGGCAAAAGCTGACCTAGGAAAAACACACGTCAGGGGAAATGGAGAATAGTCACCATGACAGCAATAAGAGTAAGCATAATCAGGTACAGTAAATACTGAAAGTGTCAAACTAAAAGTGGTGCTCCGAAGGCTGAAAGTCTACTATGGAATAAATAGAAAAAAACCCCCAAAGTTTGTTTGGAATCTATGTAGAGAAGAATTTTATAACAGCATCATAGTTAACTAAAATTATCCTCTCTTATCATGTCTCATAATGTATGTCTCAAAATGTAAGTGATAGCTCATATACATTTTAAGCAGGTCTTTGCAGGGCAAGCTGTTATTGCAAGAAAAGCAGTATGGTTTGAAAAGATTCCTCTTTCATATACTCCCAATTTCTATATTTAAGGCATTTGAATGCGTCTTCAGTACCATGAGGCCAGCTTTGCACACTGACTGAGAGTAAAAAGCAGATGATAATAATCTGTGTCTCTCCACACTATTATGAAAACCAGGGCTTCTGGAGACTTATATGAATCCAATACTATTAATAGGAGCAACCATTGTATAAGTTTCAGTTGGATGAGAGAATGGACTCAGGAGCATTTCTAACTTGAACTGCTGTTACCTGTGCTAGGGTGAGATGCATAATAGACCTTCCGAAGTACTCACATCCCACAGTTCTATGTCAAAGGAAAACCAGTACTTCAGCACTTTAACTCTTACCCCTCTTTTACACTGAGAAGTGAGTCTGCCTTCTACTTAAACAAATACATATGGAAACCTTGGGGCAAGATATGTTGTGATTTTGAGGAATGACCAATTAGGAAACATAAGACTAAAATGATCCTGCTCCTTGATGAAGATGCTAGCTTTACTTAATGTAGAAAAGGGGGTGTTGGGTATTTTCCTATTCAGCAATGAGTTCTGCTCCCAAAAACCTGTCAAATAAGGCTGAGATTTTCTGCTCAGATATCCACTTTGGAGAACCAAAACCAACAATTTCTGCTCTTCTCTACATCCTTCTGTTTTGACATCATCCCGTATTTTGTCCAGATAGTGTGCAAAACACTTTGCAGTAGGGAAAAGTGTTGGCATGAAGATACTGATCTGCAAATAGTCCTTCTGACATGGCTGAATAGCCTTGGCTGAAACAGAAAGACAGGAATAGTTTTCACGTAGTATCTAATATTTTTACTTTTCTTCTTTCCCTTCCCTTTCTGTTAATAGATTAGAGATGCACTTTTATTGATGTGAAGAAATAGTAACAGTGATTTGGTATCCTATCAGCATATCATTACTTGATATTATCTGATTTTGTGAATTTCTTACACTTTAAATCAAGCATTTACCTATGGATTGGTATCCTTACATTAACAAAAAGCAGGATAGATTACATGCATGGGTATGTACTGGAGTCATCAATGTCATAAAAAAAGTTATCTTTTCCTTCTACATAAATTTATAAAATACTCTTAGTTCTCAACCAGTACTTACTTGTTTGTCAACTGTGTTTGATTGGCTTGGGTGAATGCATGAAAATGAAAAAGCTGCTTTATTCTGACTGAATCACATGTCACATTAAATTAGGAAAGTGAGCTGCTATAGAGGAAACATTAATTAAATCTGTGTGTTAAAACTTTGAATGCATTTAGGATTGCTCTAGGGTAAAAAAAACAAAATGAGAAAACAATCCCATTTTAAATTATATTCAGAAAGCTGTAGCTAGAAGCAGACATAGTCATAGGCAGAAATCTGCCAGCTTGATACCAGTTAGAAACCAGCATATTACTAAATGGATTTTGTGTTGAATTCCCCAAAGTTTTTACAGTTCCTTGATTGCCAGATGTTCAGTGTATATTTATGGCCATATGAAAGAAAGACAAAACCCCATATATATGTATTACTTTTTGCATATTTGTAGTGGGAAGGATCAATGTACTGCATTATCATATAGAGTATCTTTTTTTAATAATATCAGAGAGTAAAGCAACAGAAGGCTCTTTCCCTATTATTTTTGAGATTTGTTCTAGAAATAAAACTTACTTTAAAAGGAAGTATCTCTAATAAATCCATAGGTTCCTTTCGAAAGAAACAGTTCAACTCCATAAGACAGCCTTATAATTAAAGTTCATTCCTTGTTCACTGGTGATTTCAAACTTCATCATTATAGTGGGGAATTTTGTATTTTGATATCATGGACTTGAGCATTTAATAATGCATATAATTTCAAGTTAGCAAGTCTTCTTTGTGAAATTTGATAATAAATATAGAATAGATTGACTCTTGTGCTTTATGTGAACTGTACACTATTATTATAGAGATTGACTCCAAAGCTGGATGGTGCATGGAAAGGGAATCATATTTTTATTTATATTTTTCCATGTTACTTAATACAATCAGCCACAGCTCTCCTTCTAGAAATAAACATGGGTATTGAAGATCTGTTTATGTTTCATGTTCTATATGTGCCCCATCCGGAGTGATACTGCTTCTGTTCCCTACTTGTATCTAGACAGATTCTGGTTTGTAGCTTGATACTTAGATGCCCATTTCAGACAGAAAATAAAAGAGTGATAGAGGAGAAGCTAAGCTAAGGAGAAGCTTTGTTCAGAAAAAACAAGGGGAATTTGAGAGAATTGATAGGACAGATTGTGTGGTTGTAATTCAACCATTAATGTAGAGCAATTTTTAATAGAAAGAAAACCCAACAAATTAAAACGTATGTCTTCTTCTACTTGGAAAAAGTTAAAGTATATGTGCCCTTATAGAATGTAGATTGAAAACTGATAAATGCATCAGATAAGCAATGAAAGAATAAATATTCTTGGATTACTTGTTATTTCATATTATTTATCACAATAGATTACATGAAAGTTTCTTCTTCAGTATGAATTTCAACTTCAATAGTCTGTTGTAACACAACCAAATGGGTATTTAGGAAGGTATGGAGAGGAAAGTATAAGGGTCTAATGCTGAAATTGGAGATGTATATCCAAAAGTTTTATTCAGAAGGTTTCACAGCATTGGAGATGTCCGTGACAGGTCACACCTACTTCACTTTAACCAAAGTCTTCTCCTATTCCAATCAGAAAGTTAAATTCTTATGAGAAGCTCATTTCAGCCAGTAAAGTGGCCAAGACATTGAACCACAGAGAGGGAGAAGGGAGCGGAGCGCTTGGAAACTATCGCTGCAAAATACACTGTTGAGGTTTGGTGCAGCTGAAGTGCAGCTGGAATGCATGGATAGTGAAGGGTAGCACAAAACTTCTGATTTTTCCTTCGAAACAAGAACAGACTACAGATTTGTAGACAGAAACTTCAGTACATCTGTTGTCTTTAACAGTATCCGAATGGCTGCTATGTCACCCAATAACACTGCCCATATGTTTCCATGTCTTACATCACGTTATTAATCAGTGACAGATGTCCCCTTTCACAGCATAAATACATATTTAGCTTGCTAGACAGGAATATGGAGCCCTCACCCACATGTAACACCAAGGTGAATTTACTGACTATTATGCGTTTCAGAGGTCATCACCGGCACTCATTCATTTCTACAAAACGCACATTCACAGAGGTGGGTAGCACTTTTAGATATGTTGGCTATTTAAAATCTCATCCATAATTCTTTAATATTTTTTTTTATCAAGAGAAAAACAACCATAAATATTGATGCTTCAAATGCAAGCCCACAGGGTAACCATCTTAGCTCCATTTGAAGTTTGGTTGCTATTTAAAGACAAGTGTCTGGATTTCAAGCAAGTTCCTGCTGCCAGCATCATGTAAACAACATAACTCAAGAGGACCAGCATGTTATGGCCAGTGTAATGAGGAAGGACTATGATTTATAGGACACAAAGAATGAATAACTCTGTTGCTTTACAAGGATACCTGTGGAATGAAGCATAAAAAAGGCATAGTAAAAAACCAGCTTGAGTTATTGCAAGTGTGCAGCATTTAAGTTTTCTTTTAATATATGGGCAGAGTTCAATTGCTAAAAAGTACATTATGATGAAGGTAGACGTCATCAAAGATTTATATTCAAAGCCAGCATGTAATTAAACTGGAGGATTCTGCAAAATTTACAAGTGATTTAATGTCTTTGCTGTTCAATCATGAATAGTAAAGGAATTTAACAACATTTATTTTCCCCCCAAAATATCATTGTTTTATACTCTGGCTTTACTATTTCTTGTTCAATCTCTTCATAGTAAAGAGGTTATATTGAACAGGGGTCATATTTAATCAGAAAAACTAAAAAAACCCCAAACAAATACCAAACCCCAAACCCTATATATAAGCCAAGAATTTTACTTTGGTCATAGAAGAAACTTCTCACAATTTTGGAGACACAATAAGACACCTTTTTTTTCTTCCTTTCTTTTTCCTTTTTTTTTTCTTTTTAAAGTAGGGGATTTTAAAAGTAAGTGTGGAAGTCAGGTTTTCATTTTATTTTTTGGGGCTGGGCAAGTCAGAATTGCCAGAAAATAATTTCAGATTATTCCTAGTGCATTGAAAAAGACCAAACTTATGTATCTGAACATGTAGTTTAGCTATAATAACTTGCACTAAACATTTAGGTTTTCATTTGTACCTCTCCTCTGACTTTCATGAAATTTTACTATTAATTCACAAAACCATCTTTTGTCTGGTAAAAAAAATAGTGCATTACAAGAGTACATTCAGCTGACCTTTTCTGAAAAGGCTATGATGCTGAGATGTTGTTTTGTGCAAATTATCTCTGAAGGAATCACTCATACAAAACACATTCCAAGGAGAATAGTAAAAATTTTTGGTATCGATAATTCTTCTGCATTGTTGTTAATTCATGTGTCCTTGCTCATTGTGACTAAGAAAAAATCTCTCATGGTGCTATATTGCTAAGAATAAATTTCTCTTCCAAAGACTGGTATTTGTTTTCTCAATTGAACATTGTAAATGGAAAAAAAATGCAGCAGATGAGACATACATTTAAAATGGACAGCTGAGAAAACGATATACTTTATACAGAAAACATGAGGAAAATAACAGGTAGTACTAATTCTACATTTAGGTTTTTTATGTTGCTTTATTTTCAGCATGACATTTTTTATGTTTTTGTAGGGAAGTCATCACACAGGGTTACCCAGAGGTGTTATGACCTGTCCCTGAAGGGGAGGGTAACCCAGGTTCTTGTTAATAGATCCCTTGAGATTAGAGTGGATTCGAGTGAAATGACACTGAATTATCGGTGTTTGTAAATATATGTATGTAGGGTTTATTTTAGAACTATTTGGTTGCAATAGAAAGCAGGTGTGTAGCCATGTTGGTTATTTTTTTTTATTTTTCCTATCAGAAAGGAAAGGAATAAAAAGAAAAATGCATGCTGGAAAGTAAAATAGAAAATAACTGAAAAATAAAGGCTGCTCCTAAGGAAAAACTGTTCCTGAGTGAAAGCAACAAATAAAGAAATGAAAAGAGGTAGTTATCCCTCTTTAGGACTCAGGAGTGGTCTAATATTTACCAAATGAAAATGATTTCCCATTTGCAGCCATAAGATCTGCAAATCCAGATTTCTCTCAATCTGTATGTTTTTATTTCAATTCTAGAGCAATTAGAGCAGGGATTTTTACCTAGGTGAAATATTAGGAGTTTCGTGAAAAGGTTGAAATACATTGTTTTATTGAGTACAAAAATGGCACTTTTTGCTTCTTCATGATAACAGCTGAGAAAGAGCCAGTAAAGGATTTTTTTTATAATTACATCCCCTGTTAATTGACAAATATCACTGTGTCTGTAACTCTTTTGGAAAAAAAACTCATCTCTGCTTCTTTCAATATTTGTTGCTCAAGATCAATGATGTCAGCCATGGTACAACTAAGCAGAGCTCAGATCTTGATTAGGGTCTCCATTGTGAAGGAGGCTTTAAATAATACTTTGCAGATCTTACAAAACCTTAGAAATATAGGGGCCCTTGCATAAAGCCTCTGGCAGTAATTGAAAAGTCCAGTGATCCTGACACCCTATGGTATAAAAACCAGTCTGTGTAATGAGCAGAGTTGCCTCGGTTCAGTTGGGAGCGAAATCAACGCCGTGATATTTGGAGAACGTCTCTAACGCCTGCAAATCCTCTATTGCCACATTATTCATTTCCCTCCCTAAAAACACTTACAGCTGCTTCATTCACTCTGCTGAAAGTCTCTTCTCCAGATGGTGTGGGTGGCCTACCGGGGGATGTTGCCAAATCAGATTCTGTTGCAGGAGGTCCAGGGCTGAGGGAAGCATGAAAGAAAATTCGGTCTGCTCTGAAAATGTGGAGCGCCCTCGTGAAGGACACAGAACATTATTATTCTTTCAGGGAGAGAGTTACTATTCTAGTCTGGAGCATAAAAACATCAGTGAAGGGTTACAGCAGTAAATTTTCTCCTTGCTCTTGTTTCCCAAAGTTTGTGTAACTACTTAGTCCCATTGGGCTAGATGAACTAGAGCTGAAGTAGATGAAAATTATCTTGTTTCTTCAGCATCAGTTGGTCTGTGGGGACCAAACGTTTTGACTTCACTAGAGATATTGAGGCCAATTCTATGCTAACCTGTATCCTGTGCAATTGCACTGACACTAACAAGACCAAGCAAGGTGCCTGCTCAGGAAGACAGTGGTGCCGACGCTCGGTTATGCAATACTTGGGGAGGTTTTTCACTTGCCATAGTGCATACAGCTGGGAAGGCTATTCATTAACACTATTTCTTTCAGAATCCCTCTGAACCCAGGATGTCTCTTCTTTTTGGAGTGGTGAAAAAACAAGTGCGCTATTATTACAGTTGTTGACACTCTCTTTTACTGGCATGAATAGAGATTATTTGGACAGCAGCAGTAAATGATGTGCAGTAAATCCATCAGGCCAAATTGGCAGAGATTATTAACTAAAGAGACAAGAGCGTTCTTCATCTGAAAATAAATGCGCACAATGTGGTAGCTATTGTTGTTGTTTGCATGGGGAGAGCCTTTTCATGGTTTTGATCCCTGAACATGAGTGGGGGAGCATTTAATTGCAGGATGCCTTTTACAGAACACACATTTTAAAACAACAAACATTTGTCCTGGTAAAACAAATGACAGATTCTGTAATTATTTCTTCATGTGCCACTGAATGCTCAAATAAGGAACTCCTTATTTTCTGCTACAAAACCATCCATCTAGTGAATATCCCAGCTCCTAGACTTCAGGTCATAATGTTCTTTAGTATAACATGCAGTATCCTATAATTTATATATTAATTTATTGCTGCATTTTACTAATCTTTGATACAGGGGGGACCTTGCTGCAGCACTGGGACTCTACTTCCAGACATTTATTATGAAATGAAGGTACTTGATTAAATAGAAAAGAATCTGCCAGCAACCAGGTCTGTTTTTCATTTAACTGAAAGAGCTGCTGGTTTTCCCTCTTTTTCTAATTTCCTCTGGATTTGGAACCTGCTTCAAAAAACTTGCAGTTCTGCCTATCTATTGAGAATATATTAATTACATAACCTTTTGGAATACTAAGGATAAAAATAAATTTTAATCTTTTTTTCTGCACTTAAAATAGACATAGAGGAATAGTTAAATTTCACTGTTAATGAGGTCAAATGTTCACGATGTAACATTACATCAGTGCAGCAACCTCAGCTTGGTCTTGTTCCAGCCACACTCTGGTTACTGATTCTCCTACTAGAAATAAGGAATAATTATCTGCATATCTTAGTCATATCCCCAAGTATAGGAAATTACACCACAACAGAGACTTTATTGGAGATGCATTTATCTTTTGTCATTTGTTAGCTGACCAAATTTCTCGTGTTGGTTAGTCATGTAGCTACTCTGGCAAAAGATGTAGACACAGAGCAGGTCCGAGGAGTTAACACTACAGCTGGGAAAAGAATCCCGAGGAAACAGAGCTGCTTCTGATGTACAGAGCTGATCTTTCTGCCAACAGTTTTTCTGCAGGACATAGCAAATTGCCTTTAAGCAGTAATTCAAGGAAAAGGTTTGTTTAATTATGTTTACCACCCTTAGGTAAATATATATATATTACTCATCAGTAAATGACCCAACTCTCACTATAACACACTAACCCTAAGATAAATGGTTGCTCAGGAGTCTTGATGTACTACCTCATTCAGTGACTGCTCTATAAAGCCTCTTTTAATTTTCCTCTGTAACTCAACTTGATAGCAATTCATTCTAAGCAATTTTCTTCAATCCATTTTCTGTTCTAGGAAACAAGTTTGTACAACGGTGCTCTTGTTCTTTGTGTCATTCAGACACTTGAAAATGTCAATCTGCTAATGTTCATTTTTTGTCGTTAGATTCTTTTTTTCTCTACCGTTTCTAATCACCAAAAATACTTCTTTCATGCAGCTCAGCACCTATTTAAGTGGTACCTCTTTTATTCCTTTGAAACAGAAGGAATGAGTGATTAGAAACACGTGTTAATTATCCTTGTACAGATGAGAGTGTAAAACCGAACATAGGCTTTGGAATAGCAGATGAAATTATATTAAGAACTTTTATCACTCATGCTTTCATTTCAAACTGCTGTCTAATACTACACTAAATAAAAATTAGGTCAGTCAAGGTAAAGTTTTAGGTTCCTTTCTTAAAATTACACTTTCTTCTAAACTTTTATACTGTATTTTTAAAAAATCTATGTTAAGGACATTAAATTTTTTATGAAGTTTAAAAAGCATCAAGTCATCCTGTGATGTTGGCCATCTCCTAGTAGAAACTCACACAATACACACAGATGTAGGTATACAACAAAAATAAAATATCCACTTACTTCTGAAACCAAGAGTTCAATAACGATTATCTTCCTTTCATCACAACAAAGAATAGAAGGGACAGAAAATTATTTCAAATCCAAAACTATGGAAAAGTCCTTTCCCAAGATTAAAAGTTTCTTAGTTCCACAATCATCACAAATAAATCCTGTAAAAATAATTTGCAAAAAACCTGCTCAGTGAAATTCCATTTCTCATTACCTTCCTCAGTGAAAACCCCAATAATTAAACCCACATCCAATAATACACTGTGTAAGTCCCCACTGGTCATGAGCAGAAAATTTCAAAGAGTTTACTGTATTTAAGATACTGAGGCTGCAAAATGAGAATTATCAGTATGATCAGAATATTGTGATTTTCATTTCTCTTCGGCATGCACTTCAGGAGGGGTAACCTGTAGTTTCTCCTCTACTGACATGTGCCCAGCCTCCTAAGACGTGTACAAGATTTATTTTTTCCCCATTCAAGTCTAAGTACAACTGAATGGAGAATGTAATTAATGTGTCTTCAGAGAAGAGACGCAGTTAAGCCCACCATTGTGCCTGACTCATTACTCCAGAACTATAATTTCCAGCCAGAAAATGAAAAGCACAACACTGAAGCAAAAATGCAAAAGGCAGGATCCTCACTCCCTATACTGAGTTCTCTCTGCAACAGAACTAAGGCACAGTACTGCTAAGGTAAACTTACATGAATGAGCTTGATATCAGTACATTTGTAAGGTCTTCCTGGGCTTCTTTTTAAAATTTATTTTGTCTTCCTTTTAGACAACGTCAGTAAGTTTTGTATCTCCACAGCTACAGGTAACCAGGCTGCTGCTGGCAACACCAGCTGAGACCTGAAAGTCTCTAGCACCGGGGTTGCTCAAGGTCCCTGGCTCTGGACAGCAGCTGACTGTCTGTGGTGGTACTATGCATCACCACAGGAAAGCTCAAAGGTGCATTGCTCCTAATACAGCAAGAAACTGCACCTACATATCTGCACCCAGCGCCCATTTTCAGCCCCAGCTGACATACCAGAAATGCTGCTGCTGACAAGTGTTTCCTTCCTTTCTGCCCTTAGACCTCAGTTTCAAATGTTGATTATCTTGTTCCTTCAAGGTCACATATATTCTGTGTTTCTGAATTTTATACAGACTCTGAATATCTCAGTTTTGTAATCTCACTTTCTTAGTGTAATCCCATTTTACTCAAAATCAGGCTTTGGAGTATCTTGTAACTGATCTTTGTTTTCATTTAAGATCAGGTTGTTCATAAGCAAAAAAGACATCTGACTTACTACATCCTAGAGAGGAAAATTAACAGATGCAATGAGTTTCTGTTTAAAGATAAATAATTTAATTAATAAATGATAAGGTACACCTAAGCAGCTGATATAATTCAGGCTGCTTGTCAAAAGTGGCCACTGTCACAGACACATTACCTACCTAGATGGTCCTTTATGTTATGTAATGAAGCAAATCCTCTCTTTTTATTCAGGGTTTTAAAACACCTCAATACTCTTCTTCTCTCTTTTTCCTTTATTTTTTATTTTCAGTTTTCTCAGAGTAGTTGTATCAAGTCTTTTGTATATCAGCTTCTGTTTTTTCATAGTCTTTCATCTATAAAGGACTAGCAAAACATTTCTTTTTTCTGAGGTCACACCCTTCATTTTCTGATTTCCCTTCCTGGAAATTTAAATCCTAGAATTACAGTGCTTTATCTGCACATAAATATAAGAAGAAGAATGTATTTTTAAAAGAAAATGAGAGCATATGCAGTATAAATGATGAAAGGTATAAAATGTTGATTTTTTATTTTTAAATGGGGGGCTACCTTACATACAGGAAACAGAGCATTGAAAAAATGTATTGGTACAAATATTTAAAGACAGAGAACCCCGCCATGACTATTTAGCATGAAAATATCTAGAAAACCTATTGTTCATAGTGAATTATGTCCATTTATATTACCAGATGCTGGTTACTTCTGGAATGTAACGGCCCCCTAAGTTACCTGAATGAGTGTCCCATTTAGTTTGATCTAATTGCTACCTCCCATACTAGGACATTCCTCTAAATCCTTTGGAAGAATTTCAAAGTATTAACCTGCACTAATCAAGTTTCCTAAATTAGAATTCCTTTAGAAACGAGGTTAAAAGAAACAAACCATCACACAGAACACCTTTGTTACAGTAATTTTCAGTCCATGTGTAAGGCATTTACCAGGTACAGCTCGTTTCCAAGTTCATACAAACTCATAAGAAAAAAACCCACATCCATATCAATCCATGGAATAGAATGTCTCAGAATTTCTTCAGAAATATTTGAGAAAAACACATCAAATGCTTGATGACTTCCTATGTGTGTTCATCATCTGTTAAGGTTTTGGGGACTCAAAATACTTGGGAGGACTTTGTAGTGTTGAAAATAACACAACAAAAAAATTGCACCTGATATTTCAAGTAAGTGCCGAGAAAATTAATAGGATAAAATTCAAAGTTGTAATTTCAATAGCTTGTAATAGAATGGAGATGTTATAATACACAATGCCCAGAAAGCCTCAGGATGTTAAAAGAGTGAGATTAGGAATAGCCAAACACAAACTAAATTCCTCAACCAATAAAGAATTTAGCCTGAAGAGATTGTTTTAATTTTCTTCCAATACTTTAAAAAGTGATTGTTGTGGGAGTTTTTTGGCTCATTCTTTTTCCTTTCTAAATGAAAATCATCATGGTTGACATCTTCTCCATAAAGAGAACTCTATCTCGATCACCTTTTAGTATAATTTTATATTTCAAAATAAGATAATGAGAAAAAACACTATTAATTTTTTTATGGCATTGAAAAGCCTGACTAATTTACAAAGCAATTTATTCATTTTCTTGTACAGTCTTCCATTTAGGGTTATTACTTTCAGATTATCTCATTTTCACTGAAGAATTTTTTTAAAAATTATTATTCCCTAGTACATTTTCTATTGGTTAGAATATCTGCTTTCCCTTTCCGTAGACTCATAGGAATCCATGAACTGACATTTTTAAAAGAACCTTTAACTTTTTAAACAACTTTATTGCATGTTTATGTTTTCTTCTGTCCAAGGTTTCTAAGTAAAACAACTTAATTCTTAAGCACTTCTTAAATGATCCAATTGAAATTTAACAGAGGATGTTAATGTGCAGATTTTTAAAGTGAGAAAAATCAGTAAGTGGGCTCAGAAAGATCATGTTAGTTAAAAAAGGGAGGAATTTATTCCTTGAGTAGCTCTTTCAAATGGGAAAAAAAAATGTCCTTGCAGTCTTTGCAGAAATGTTTTTTTCCTAAAATGTGTGTTGTTAGTCATCTTTAAGGATTTTCGAGAGTCACCCATGAATAAAACAATACCAGAAAGAATCCAAGATCATTTTTGATAATAGGTTACCTGATTGCATTATGAATCTGAGGAAGATTTAATAGATAAGAGAATGAAAATTGATGTAAACCTTTATGATGCAGAGAAAGTGCCATGTCAGTTGGAAATCAACTCATTGTATGCTAGGAATAACCAATTGATTCTGTATATTTATTTATTTATTCAGTAAATTATATATTCATCCTGGTATGAATCCATATTTACTACCCAAACTACGAACACTTAATTAAAATTTTATGGTAACAGATTTCTGTGTTATGTGCATTTTCTGCATTGGAAGCTCTGAGATGCCTCGGGAGGATGAGGAATGCAGTGGAATACCTTATGCCATGGATCAAAACAGCACACTCCTGAAGTCTGTCTTGAAGGACAAACCCATTTTAATCCTTCACTATGAGCTAGACCACTGGGAATGACAGACAAAAATCTCTGAACGATCACTTTTATTTGGCAGCTCTTTTATTTGTATACTCCAAAGCCTCCAGGTGTGGACCAAGATCCAACTGCAGGAGCAGCTGTTCATCAAAACAAGAAATACGTTGTTATTCCTCTTAGTCAACTTGCCGTGTAAGTAGAAGATGAGATAAAATATGTAGAATGCATTTGGGGCAATTGCAAGAGGCAGTGAACTCGACATGTCAGTTAAATAACTAATGTGTTATTTACATCAAGAAACAGAACAATGAGTCACAATAATCTGATGAATGGCAACAAGGTGCTCTTTTCCCCCTCACATGGAAGGTACAGCCTAGGAGAGGCACGAAAATATAATGGAAACTTAAAAAGCGAACAACTTAAAACGTTCTAGTTCTTACAGTGAAAAGCGATAGATACATTACTAGAGGAGAACAGATAATTCAGGGGTCTTCAATGAGAATACAAGTTTCTAACATTCAAAGTGAACAGGTTTTTTTCTACAAATTCTGAATAAGTATGAGCAGCACAAAACTTTATTTAAGGAAGACAAAGGAAAAGAAAGTTGCTAAACATCAAAATGGCCTGGATAGTTTTAGCTGGAAATGTGGATATTTCTCTAGGGAGACTACTACAGAATTCATATGTGATTTATATGTGAGGACTGTCATAGGTTAGCAAGCTGAGTCTTGGAAGTGATGTTCTTCCTACAGCTTCCTCTATGACCTAACAGAGCCTATCAGCTGGCCAGTTTGAATATGGACAATTCTCTAAGCCACTTAAAGTTGTGGCCGCCTCTGTGATCCACATTTAAGAATAGGCAAACTCCCTCAGCTCTCTCTCGTTTCCGCTGCTGGGACAGGTGGCTGCGGGCCCCGTGTGGGGACCAGCGGGCCCGGCCCCTGCTCGGGCCAGGCCGGGCCGGGCCACGGCCATCCTGGAGCCGATGGACAGGTTCCATCCATGCCCACTGCCTTGCCGTGGGCAGCCGGAGCGGCTTGGCTCTCCCTCTCCACTGTGATAAGCCACATTCCAGCTGCAAGGCCGAGGTGAGATGAACCCTTTTATTGCTGTGAAGAGCTGAAAACCTGAGGGAAGAGAAAGAGGAGATGCTTAAAGCTGAAATTCTGTTGTGAAGCTATGATACATCAGAGTATCCTGTTGTAATTCCATGAAGATATGGGGGGTGGAGTGTTCAACTCGTAAGCAAAAACACCTGCGCTGAGATAGGCAGATGCTGACGCAGCTGTAATTTCATGAGAAGTTTGGACAGGGAGAAATGGAAGCGATGAGGACTTTTGCTCCAAATGGGAAAGGAGAAAACCTCAGTTCCTAGAGATGCTCCCAGAGATAGTCCTAAAGATGAAGATGAGGAAGACCCTTTGCTCCCAGGGAAGGAGAAGGGCCTCTGTTCTTGTTTCTGAACCGCTCAACCTTAAAATTGTACCCCAAAAACTTCAAGAGTGGACCCTCGAAAGCAGTTGTGAGAAAAGCTGCAAGTCGGGGGAAAGGACTCACACGCAGGCAGAGAGACTCCTCTTCCTAAATGGACTGAACAATATTTGGAAGTGGGCGGCTGTCTCGTTGTGATAATGTTTTCATAGCACGAGCAAGAAGAGACTTCTCTTTCTAAATGGACTGAACAAGGTTATTATGGAAGTGGTAAACAGACTGAACATCTTAAGGGTTGTCTTTTTACATTGTCAGTGGGAGACGGGAGGAAGGTGGGGGGATGAGGAGAGTTCTGAAGGTATGGTATAATTTTTTTTCCCCTCTTTTAGGTCTGTTAATAAATTTCTTTATATTCTTTCAAGTTTGGTGCCTGCTTTGCGTTTCTCCTAATTCTTATCTCACAGAAGAAAAACAGTAATGAGTATTTTGGACCAAACCACTACAAGGACCTACACTGCATAGGAAAGTGCCAAATTGTCTGCAGTCTTGACTCACAAATAATGAGTGAGGAAGGTGGTAATAAGAAGAGATTTGGTTGAAAACATTCAGACCTCTGGGGTGAATTTGAGTTGATGGTGCAGTTACAAGATGGGAGTGGCAGATGTGTGATTCATGTTCCTAGAGGCAATAGTTGAGATGGGCAATAGATGAGAAATAAATTTTACAAATACAAAAAGATCCAGGACAGAACCATGTGAGAGCCCACAAAACAGCTAGAGGGGCCACTGCTGTAATACAGTCTGAAGGAATGGTTGCATATAGACCCGGGAGGAAAAGCTGGAGAAGGCCAGGGGACTGAGGATAAACTCATTGCAGGCTGAAGAGGATGCAGAGTTCTTAGACGTGCCAGGCATTTTGAACTGTCCAAGAGTAAGTGGTATCATAAATGTGAATACAACTAACATGGAGATGTTCAGCTGGGAATGTGGTGAACCTGAAGCCTGCACTGACAGATGTGAACCAGGAGAAATCAGCATGAGAAGTTCAACAGAGATGTTTTGCACCCTGAGCTAGGAAACCCAGAAATCAAGAGCTACCAATGGACGAGGAAAGAGAAGCAAAAAGATGAAGAGAAGTAAACCCAAGGAAATTCACAAGGAGCTGTCAATACTGGTGATGGGTGCCTGGAGCAGGGAGGACCCTGGAGATGATGCAGAAACAGAACAAGCAACAGCTGGGAGCAGAGGACTGAATAGGTACCAACTCCCTTTCCCCAGCCTGACTTTACCAACCTCAGTAGAGATCCTATCTTAATCTTGCATGTGCACATTAAATGAAGTTTTCCAAGTGGAAGAACAAAAGAACACAACACAAAACAAAACAGCCCAAAACCAACCAACCAACCAAAAACAACAACAAAAAACCAAACAAACAAAAAACCAGAGAAAGGCAACAAGGAATAGGTCTAAATAGGGATAAGCAAGCTTGGTTTTTTGCCAGTTTTCAAATTAATGAGATTAGAATAAGAAGCAGCAATTACAAGCCAAATGGCCTAATATCTGTAATATCATTCTTATAGGCAGAGAGTTTAACAGCAAATTACTGCAGTTAGATAGAAATGCTACAGTTTTTAGTATCTCAATGATTTTCCTCTGTGTGCACAAAGGTAATTTTCTTTCTTTTATTTCTTTTGTTCAGGGTGTTCTCTAAACTTACTGCTATTATTACAGTTTGCTCCTTCAGACACAGATATGTAGGTGCATTGGATCCATGGATTCAACACATCCATGATAGAATTCCCTTCCCACTGTTATTGCTGGAGGGAGAATGGCCATGATGGAGGGAAATGCTGCTAAAAAAAGCAGTCATCACCTCTTCAGCCTGCGCTCAGATTTGCTGTGTTCAGGGAGTCAGACTTATACTTACATTGCTGACTCTTTCAACTGTGCAGACCTCTGGCAGCCTTGGATCTGCTTAAATTTATTTTCACATTAGCTTTATCAGACACCATGCTTTATCATGCTTGTTTCAGTTCGATGCTTTTGCTTAATATCATCGCTTTTTATTAGTAAATCCTGAGATAAATTTATTTTAAATCTCTACAAATGTACACATACACAGGGAAATACTCCACGGAATTTGTCTTGCTGAATTAAATAAATATTTGTGGCTTTGTTTCTCTCTTAAAAATTTGCTAGCAGACTCTTGAAAAGCTACATACAATTTCATCTTTTTTTTATATTGACAAAAGCTTAGTCAAGTTTTAGAGCTACTTTTCAATCTCATCTTCTCCCAAGGACTTTGATATCGAGGGGTGGAAATGTCACTTAAGAATTTATCCTCTCCCCCCAAAAAATATTTCCTCTTGTGTGTGTTTCCTCCACTTCTCAGGCACTAGATGCTTTGTTTCAATTTAGTTTAAGTAAGGGTGATTTCACCTGAGATCTTATTTCCTGTAAACTCAGACTTGGCCGTTCATTCCTGATGAGATGAGACCTGAAATACTGTTTTTAGTTCCCATTAGAGAGTTACATGGATTTAAAAGAAGAGTGACCACATCATGAGTGGAATCTTCTTAAATGAGCTGAACCCCACTGCAAAGTACCCAATTCCCTCTGCTAGGTGTCATAGCTGCTTTATCTCACCTACATCAGAGCATGGTACAAGTAAAATAAAATTAATAAGCTCATGTTGTATAACATCCATCAAAGATATCTTTGTAGTGTTCATGTCATACTCACGTCTGCAGTCAGACTGATTAAGAAAATTTAAGGCTCTATCTTCTTCTGCTTTATAGCTATTCTAAAAATAGGGAAAAAGTGAAGTAACCCTTAAAATCAATCACTTAAATTGCCATGACGTGGAAATACCAAATGCCCAAACACAGGCATGTAGTTTACAATGTGTTAGAAATTTGCATCCTGGCACAATGAATAATGGCAGGCAGATATTTAAAAAACAAAATGGCAAACCCTTCTCTGGCAATTTGCCCTGTACCCAACCAACACCAGTTGCCTCATGTCCTTCTACAGGAAATCAAATACACTGGGACTTGTTCTGTGGCTGTATTGGAATTCCTTTATGGGCTAAGACTTCTGATATCAGTTATATATTTGTAGTGTTTGTTTATAGGGCATTTTATGAAGTCATAAAACAGACTCTGGGTACTCTGGCAGGGTTGCCAAATTTCACTGTGACAGCTAATGTGCTGCAGTGTGATCCATAATTCACTTCTGGAACAGGCTTAAAATGAGAAGCAAAAAAAGTCTCTGTAGCATAGTAGAAAGTTTCCTAAGCTTAGAGTTTTATGAGACTAGAAATTTAAACTGTACATATTCTAACTGCTATTTAAGTTTCCAAGCCATTCATCACAGATGATATTTAGAATATCCGCAAGCCATCATTTAAAATAGTTATTTAGAGTAATTCTCTTATTTTTCATTATGTTTCATGTAATTCTTGAATCATTCCTCCAAAAATCTTCTCCACCAGGCAGAAGTAGTATTTATTGGAAATGAGAAATGCCATACTTTCAGGAAACAAGAGTTGTGATTTTATTGTCAAAATAAATGCATGCTAGTGGGGCAGCACTCTGTTAGAGTGGGACTGACTTCAAGGGTGGCATTAATCTGGTGCTCAGTGGTATAAAAGACATAAGTCAGACATACAAGGATGGCTAATTGATTTTCTGTGCTTTTAAGAGGCACCTCTCAAAGAAAATGGCCTGCCACTTGCAGGAATAGATTTCCTTTGTAGTTATCCCAACCCTTTTGCAGTAAATCCATAAGGAGAGAGCTACAATGGATTAATTTTCAGGATCTTCACAAAGTGGCAGTTGCATGTACAAAATGCAGGGGAGATCATTATTACAAATTCCACAAATGAGGTCTCCAATTACCTTTCAACTCTGTTCAGCATGAGATGAGGGTCAGATACTGAGCAGTAGCACCTGGCTGGTGTGTCTGTGTCTGTAACACAGCCAGGCTCCATTTCATACTAAGGTCCAATTACAGCTTGGGAACCATACTAAAAATCTGAAAGATAAGAGAAGATAATATACACACTCTCAGCTGTAAAGCTAAGAAGAGGAATTTAATTGAATCATTTTGTATCATGATGCACAGTGCTGTGGTAACAGCAGTTTCACTGAATTCTCCTTTGAAACAGAGTTCACATTGATGTTTGCAGTTGATGCAGGAAGGGAACTTCTAAGATTTATTTGAGAGACAGCAGCAACTTGGGTTTGCAGTTAAGACATAGGGTATGATATGATATGATATATGATATGATATGATCTTCCTCCACCACTATCACCTTGACTTCGTTTTATTAATAAAAAGCCTGTATCCCAGCCTCCATCAGGACTAAAGAGATGAGTCAGAGTACCTAGGGTGCTCCCACATGATTACAAATATCAGCCAATCACAGAGGTAAAAACACCCTAGAAAATCTCAAGATTTCCACATTGAGCTGGATTACAGATCCATGAATACAGAAATAGAACCACAGAATTACAGAATCACATTTGGATTGGAAGGGGACTTAAAGGTCATCTAGCTCCAACTACCTCATCATGGACAGGTTTGTTCTACCAGACCGGGTTGCTCAAAGCCCCATCCAGCCTGACTTTGAACATTTCTAGGGATGGGGCACCCATAACTTCTCTGGGCAACCGGTTCTGGTGCCTCACCACCCTCACAGTAAAGAATTTCTACCCAATGTCTAACTTAAACCCACATTCTTTCAGTTTAAAGCTATTCCTCACGTCTTATCACTACCTCTCCAGATAAAATCTCCCTCTCCAGCTCTTGTAAGCCCCCAGCCACTACAAGGGCCCTCCAGAGCCTTTTCTTCTCTATGTTGAACAGCTCCAACTCTTTCATCCTGTCTTCACTGGAGTGGTGCTCAAGCCCTCTGATCATCTTCATGGCCTTCCCCTGGACTCACTCCAGCAGCACAGTGGCATGTGAAAAGGCAGGAGTTGTTACTTGGCATAGAGTGGCCCAGGATAAGGCTTTGACTTGTGCATACATTCTTTTCAGTCACCTGCAGGTGACAGTACCCCTGCAAGGACTTCCAGACAGTCAAACCACACAACCCAATCTGTTTAACATCTCTGAGTGGGTTCCTCATCTGCAAAGCCGTCAGGGGCTTTGCTGCAGCTAGAGGCAGACATTTCTGCACAGCGGTAACAGCAAAAGGCATCACTGAGGACTGGATGTGCAGTTTTCCTTAGCAGGAAATGTGTGCATTTCTTAATGTGCTCCTCATCTGTGAAAGCCACATAGTAGAGATAAAAGGGATATGGTGGTCAGAAATAATGACTTTCCATGAATGCCAGGATGAGGATGTTGTTGTATTGTCATTGTTCATCTAAATGATTGAGCAATCTATGATTCTCTTTTCAATGGTTAAGAAGTCACATCACACTGAGTACACCTGCAGTTACCACCAGCCAGTTGCAGGTACAGCATATCAGAAAGTCTAGGCCCAGGACATCTGCATAGCAATTCAGATTTCAGAGTTAACGTCGGTGATTTATGAGCTAATTCATACACGAGGTGGTAGACAAAAAAATCTCAGTTGTCCTTAGATACTTCACAGGAAAGATGTGCTGAGCTGGTGATGTTGATGAAGGCTTTCACAACTGGTGGGGCAAGGTAGAAGTATAATTTTCCGACAATGTTACTTTCAAATGGTGTAAATCAGAGGAAACTCACATCAAGAAGGACAGATATGGTTATGTCCTTGGTGTATGGAAGATCCAGACCAAGTCCAGCAGTGATGCTGGTGTGAAATTACCTGTCAGACTGAGTTATCAATAACCTGCAAATCAGCAAGCCATTTAAAAATTTCATTGCACTGCAGAGAAAACAAGCTAGATATAAAAGCTCCAATTGTTTGGCTCCAATTTGAAAATAAATAGGAAGAAAAAATTAAACTGAGAAAGCTACTTAAATTCGTTTTATATAATACATGCATAGGCAATGAAAATTTAAGTGAGATCTCAACCAGCATCATCTGTTTTCTTCTCCCTTCATTACAGAAGAAGGAACTGATTCAGAAGTGAAATGTATTTAATGTAGCCATAAACTCTCTAAGGATAAGAAATGCAACTCCCTAAAGAGGCCCATGTGAAGACTCTGAAAAACTTTTGGAAAAACATGTGTAATTCTTATCAAAATGTTATTAGGCTTTGTTACTAAAAGAAAAAATACAAACACTTCAGTGTCTTATAAAATGATCTTAAAATCAAATTGATTACTTACCATGTTCATATTTTCTTGCTGTTTCTTTGCAAGTATTTCATTTTTAAATGCTAGACTCTGTGTGTAGTGGGGGTTTTGAGGACTCAAGCAGCTAGCACTCAGATTTCTAAAAATAGAGATTCAGGATTTTGAGTGATAAGTAACCTCTCTTTCATTAAAATATATTATGGTTCCTTATATTTTCTTTATTTTTATTCCTTTTCTTCAGGCATGAGCTCTTGCAAAGAAAATATTTGATCAGGATAACAATAACTTAATTTTAGACTTCACAGCTTCAAAAAAGAAAAATAAAAGGAGGAACTCAATACATTCATCTAATTCATATCACATAATAGCCTCCCTTGAAGAACTGCTTTTATGTAGATTTCTGCCAACTTCACCATTGAAAACCTACTTTTAAATTCCCGTCAGGTGCTTTCTGCTTGAAGGGCTCCAGTGTGTGGGTGGCTGTTTTTTCTTGTATGTGCCATGATGAGTCTCCTCCTCAGAGAGTTGGGGGAGGAGGGAGGAGGGAGTGTTTTTCCTCTTTTCGTTTCACACCACATTTGTAAAATGAGAGACAAAATGTCCTACCTCCTGAAAAAAACTGTCCCAGAAAATTTTCATGTTCCAGGAAAAATACTCTTAATCTAGTTAGTGTGCTGGCATCGAATATCATACTACTAATCTGCTATTAATGGCTTGGTAATGTAGATAATTGCGTTAAAATCTGTAATCTGGATCTGTTTATGTTTCCCTCTTCTAGATGAGATGAAAGAAGGTAATGTCATCTTATCTACCTGGAAATCACGAGGCAGTATTCCCTGACTTTGGGTCTAAATGGGATGGAAAAGATCTCAAAGGACCTATTGACAAACAGGAAGTTTATAAAACCAGATCACACGCAATTTTCTAAGTAATACATGTTGTTGCTTTTTTATTGGCTTTATTTTATCTTCACAACAGGTTAAATGTCCTGGTAGCATGCTGTGTGAATTCCACTTGGCAGAAGTTTCTGTAACAACGTACCCTTTAAGGGGAGAAATCTTTCTCTATAAATGTGTGTGCAATGGAAAATATGCAATTGGAAATTTTTCAAATATTTCCCTTGCAAGCCAAGGGACAACCCAGCCCCAGTTCAAGTTCATGAGGAGTTTGCACACTGAGGCTCTGAGTGGGGGGGTCACACCAGGGTATCCCAGCAGCAACAAGGGTGCAGTTTCAGGAGCAGCATCGTGCTCCCTTTGCACTGAATAAGGTTACAAAGTGCCTCAGTTTGCAACTGCTCCTTGCCAGGTCATTGTGCTTTATTTGATCAGTCATTACTCAGAGAGACCAGCACTTCAAATTTGCTTCATGCAAGGATTAAGCTTGTTGCATGATGGGGGATATAAACTATACTACCATCCCCTTAATGACGTTTTCTTCTGGCTTTTTCAATAGTAGAGAAAGCTATGTGATATGTACTCATATCACAGTAAATGCATAACATTACTATTCCCTGCACGGTTACATCTTAAGTTTCAGGCTAACAAGTTAATTGTGTAGAAGGAAAATGAGTCTCAAAACTTAAAAAGGTGGAAATCACATATTTTATCAGTTCTTCTGGTTCAGAAACCAAAGCCATGTTAATCATCCTGTGTTAACTGTGCTCCTACCCTTACCTCTGCTGATTCTGAACAGTGGGTACTTGCTCATCAAAAGAGATGCTGTTGAGAATTGCCTGGGTGTGAAGAGCTGTCAGCACAGCAGAGGGTAAACGCACAATTCCCTTCTGCTCGTAATGACTCGGAGGTGGATTTTGGGTCATAACTTTAAAAAAATGGATTCTTGAGTGTCACCATAGGTAACTGACTGCTGCTATCAAAGGAAAGTAGTCTATGTGGGTCAGCTTAACTAAGTCGTCTTCCCACTGCATTTCACCCCATTGCTCTTTTTGTCTGACTCGCTCTTTCTCTGGCAACCTCCCAGCTAGAGGCTTGGGCACTGCCTGCAGCTCCTTCTTTATCCCTCTCTCCCACAGCCTGAGCTCCCTCCTGGTTTTACCAAGAACTATATACTCCCAGACAGGCCTTATTTATATTTTACTGTGCAATTTGCTATTTTTTTGTAGCATGCTTTTGAAGGCCTAGCCTGTTCATGAAAATAATGAGAAACAGTCCTTCCTCATTTTCTCTGTTCCCTAATCAGCACTGAAAAGATGCTGAAAGTCTCGTGGGTTAGCTACAAGAAGCTGGGCCAGCAATGTGTGCAGGTTCTTATAGTTGGCTCGAGAGTTGGAGACATTCTCCTCCTAATTAAGGAGCATAAACTCTGCTACCTTAATTACAGCAAGATGTAAACTATAAAGACGTAAGCACCTACATACTGGTATAGTTGTGTACACATGAGGGAATGCATTTATATCATTAGATAGAGAAGGAAAAAAATCACACCCTCTGACAAAATGTGCTGGTGCATAATCCTTCTGTAAATGAAGCCTCAGGCTCATTCTTCCCAAACAGCTGCCTCTGGCTCTCTCTGCTTGGTGCAAACTGCAGCCTGTCAGTGCAAGGATTGGGCTCCCCTAGATATCACCCACAAAGCATGAGAGTGCTGGTGGATGCATATACATGCCCAGGTGACCTGACGGTGGTGATTCTTAGGTTAAGCCAAGAGAAAAACATGGAGACTTTTGAACTTTGTTGCTCCCTGGTGCTAGGGCAGGGGGCTAATAAGCTAGGGAGCAATGAGACAGATATTAGCAATCCCATCTTGAAGTGAGTCTAAGGGATCCACTGGAGCAGATAAAACTTTTGGTGCTTCGTCCTGCTGTATGGAGGTTGCAGTTAGGGGTGTTGCAAGGGTTTATCTTCAGCCAAGCAGTGCTGTGCTCCTTCAGTGGGAGCTGCCAGGTCCACGGGGGAGCACTCATCCTACACACCCCCTTTCACTGCAGGACAGAACCTGCCTGGCATGGACACGACCAGACTCAGGCGGTATCTGAACCTGGGCCCAGCTCAAAGCCCAGCAGGGAAACACCCCACCCCATGCAGAGGATGTCTGCAAGGATGATTTTCCCTGGAGTTAATGCCATCGAGGTGTGCTTGGGGAAATCAAGTGCTTCCTTGCGCAGATGCGGAGGGGGCCGGAGCACCTGCTTGGGGTGCTGGGGTACACTGCCAGCTTTGGTGCTCTCCTGCGCTACAGGTTAACATAAAAGCAAGTGGCAGCCCTCTCGTTTTGCATCTCTCCAGGCACAGAGAGCTACATGGGACAGTTCCCAAGGGAACTTCATTCACTCCCGTTTCCACGGCCGGGCTGCCTGGGACAGCTCAAGGGATGCACAAAGGACAATATCTCGGCAGGGTCAGCTCCCACACAACTGCTGCACTCCACACAGGCCAGCAGATATCAAACAAGGACAAGAAGAGCCCCCCTCCTTTCTAGCAGCCGTGGGAGGAGGTGATCGAATCCAGATATGTTCAGCACATCAGAGGATTGCACCCATGGGATGCTCAGGGTCCCAAATCTGATTTTAACTGATGTCTGTTTGTGGCACTGGCACTTTGGGAAGGATGTTTCATTTGTTCTTCCTGGCTAGAAAGGTGTCCGACAATCCCCTGCCAGGGATTTTAGCACCTACCTGGCTTTTCTCTCTTACACTGCAATATTGTTGCTGTAATAGTATGGTGTTGTACCTCAGTATGTTTTGAGATGTGTCTGAAAAGTGGGTTAAGGGGTAAATTGTATTTTAGAAGTGTTTTCTTTAGCTTCTTTCAATTGATGATACAATCTTTCTCTTACAAAAAAATTTATTCTCCCCTCTTCGTCTCTCATTTCTGAATAGCCTGTTCAGAGGAAGTGCATGCAGAGCTCTCATGCACCTCGCCAAAGTAGGGATTATCAGTTTTTTGGGATTCATGATAATACTGAGAAACCCTTTAAGCAACAACTTTTATAAAACAAATCTGGCATACTTTTAAACTTTTAAAACAATCTGGCATACAAGAGATGTTCTAGCCAAGGCTTTCTCTGTAGAAGAATTAATGATGTCTCACCATGAAAAAATCAAAATGTCCACTCTTCATGCAGCAGGATTGTGAAGGCAAAGGAGGGCAGTGACAGCAGAATCTGGCACACAGAGAAATGCACAGAAGTGGGCTCTTTGGGGTTTCTCAAACTGAATTTTAGGAAGCTTAATCTATCTTCTTTGTTATTGCTGTTCAGGAGGATCTAAGATGGTATTCATGAAAAAGCAAAGTTTCACATGGAGACATACTGTAGAGCAATAAATGCGGTTCTCACCAGGACTATTAGAACCTTTTTGAATGCAGAAGCATTTTAAAAATACATATTCCCTATTGCAATGAAGTCATCTAGTTCAATGTATTACTCACATAACTGGTTTTGAACATTCACTCACAATGAATCTCCAAAGAGATATTTATTTGAATATGTGTTTTCCTAGCTCAATGCTGTTTCTGGAAATATGCTTAGAATATTTAATATTTATCTCAGTAAAAAATATCTTTTGCATTTCAAGGCAATTCATAGATACTGTATGCAGCTGTAATTCTTATTTTAAAGACATATTTCACCTGATGCTTCAAATATTAAGAATTATGCTAATAGATAGCCATGAAAATGAAACTTGTTATGGGGGCTGGGCAGGTCAGCTTAAGTGTGCCAACTACAGGAATTAATTTTCTCCTCTGAGAGCTCTAGGCCTGATCACCATCCAACAGGGGACACTCATTGGTGGATGTTAGCTATGATTAGACACAGCAGATTCTATATTGCTGTGTGAGTAAGAGAGCTGTGGCACTAGCCAGAGGTTAATAGTTCCTCAGTTTGAGCCTGCCTTGGAAAGCATAATTAAAATAGAAACCCACCATAAGCCTTTCTAGAGAAGTTTCCCAGGTGAGTTGAATTATTTGCTTCATCTGCAGATTTGCTTCATTTCTCCAGCTTTCCCAACTTATGGCAGGGTAGAGCCAGGCCTGGATTTTCACTATCAGTTGGGCCACAGGGAGCAGGATAATCAACAGACTTTATATTTTACAAAGCTCAGGTCAAAAAAATTCCCTCATCCTTGGGATATTCCCAGCCTGACAAAGAAGCAGACACAGCACAGTGCAGTCTTCAGATCTTCTTTCTTGCCTTGACTGCAAGTGGGGTTTATAAAAACCCCATTTATTTTATGTGTTTGTATCTATATTTATATCTATATATCTATCTACACCTACATAGATGCATTTATACATATATATATATATTTATATTTGTGTGTTTGTCTATTTATCTATCTATCTATGGAACCATCCATGATTCTCCTCCTGAATTCCTGTTCCCCTGCAGCATAACAAGCAGAGAGCAGGGGATCTTCTAAATAGCTGTTCCTGGTCTGAAATGAGTGCTCAAATACCATGTTTCAAATTAGAAATCAAATATGATTTTATTTCCCCCTGGAAGAGACATAATATCTACCCTGTTATGAAACATATATCAAAGTACAAATTGCTTGCAGAGCACCTGGACTGGAAATACAAGAATTCCTGTTGAAAGTCCAATTTATATAGCTGTTACTTCAGTCCTGAGTTACTTCATTGCCACAATGATCCTTAACTAAACCATTGCTCTGGATATCTGCCATTTTCTGACTGGTTCCCCTTTGCTACAGTAACAGATCTTTGGAGTGAAGTTTATTGGGCAGCCATTTAGATTAAAAACAAGTTAGGACTAAATTTTTGTGTATGCCCAGAACTTACACTTGTATATACTTGTAGATGCCATAAATAAGTCTGCCTCTTAGTGTGTACAAATGTAAATAAAACATGTGTTTATGCACATCTTGAGATGAAAAATTCTAAAAATACTGTAAGAAGAGTGAACAGGAAAATAAGTTGTTACCCAGGAATCACAAGATTTCGTGCTCTCTCAGAGTGAATGTGTTGCTTGTGCAATATTTAAGGCTGACAGATTAGTTACAACTCTGCAGCATATTTAGCACTACAACTAATGAAATTTGTGGCTATAAATCAGTGCTCTCTAAATGCTGCCTTATTTCTTACAGGTGTCACACATCCTTTCCCTGAATCATCTCAGAACACATTCAAAAAGCTGATATATTCTAATTAGCTAGAATCCACTGGAAGATATTTCAGTTTTGGTGGAATGTCTCAAGCCAAAAATGTCAGAGGATGGGATCAAACAAATTTATATTAGTTAGAGTATAGACTAAGTTTTATTTAAAAGCTCTTTTACACAGCAATAGACTGAATATTTCATTATCTGAAACCTCATGCTGAACCTAGGCAGATTTCCCAAAACATTATCTTAATGCTTGCACAAATGTAATTACTACTAAATCAATATTTTGTATTCAAGCCTAATTACAGTACATGAATTAGAATACTACTAAAGAGATGTGTAGTTGGCTGCTTAGTAGACTTTAGCTGGCTGATATTTAAACTGACAAAGTACCTCAGCTTTGGCTGCCCCACTGTGAGTACGCAGTGTTAGAATCAAATTTTGCTGGTTTTGATAATTCCCACATGTATAGTACATCTACAAAGAGCTACCAGTCTTGCAAAGCCAAAATAAGTTCTCAAGGAAAACATGACCCCTCTCTTTTTCAGTTGACATTCACACTTCTGAAAGGCACAGTTTTCTCCACAATATTGCAGAGGAGGATTTTGAGCAGCATTTTTATTAAGGGCTGAGATGATGTCAGCTGCAAACAAATGAACCAAGGTGTTTTAAGGACTCCTTGCTTTGACATGCTCCCTATTCTGAGTTATTTGTTCCTCTCGGTGGTCATTGTAATGTCCCAATTCTGGCATCTCAAATCTGAACTATCAGAGAGGGAACTGCAAATTGGAAAGGCCAGGTGCGGCTCATCTAACTCCCCAGGAGTTTGTCATCAAAGGGCTACAAGTTCAGTGCTGCACAGAAAAATGTACTGCTTTAAGAACCACACCCAAATGATTCCCTCTTACAGCTTCCGACACTACAGCCAGCAGACGTGTCACCTTCCTATCCCAAGTCCTTAAGAGTGAGTGAAATATGTGTATTTTCTGGCCTAGGAATCAGACTTCATCATAGCTAGAAATTCCACTGTCCACTGTGTACTATTTCCCACTGTTTATCAGCAATCTTTTCAGTATGCACAGCTCCGGCAGGGAACTTCTCCTGTTATAAAATATTCCTCCCAGAGTTTACTCTGATGGTACGCAAAGAGCATTCATACAAATTACAGCTGCAATTTGTGCACTCATTTGTCTTTTCCACAGGACCCAAATATATAAGGTCTGCTAATGCTGTCTCCAAATGGTGGAATGAGAACATGAAAGCTCCCAGTGAACCCATACAACCTCGCTGTCTTCAGCAGACTTTTAGTGAAATGATGTTGAAAGAGATGTAGAAATGGAAGACACTGAGGTTTCTTTGCATCCATGTAAAATGGCATTATCTGTGTAAAAGTCTGACAGTTTTGAAAATGATGACAAACTAATGTGTATTGTATACAATATACAATAGAAGACGGACCTTGAAAATGACCTTGTTCTGTCCAGTGAAAGACTAAATAAAAGACTAAGGCACCTCAAGAGGTTTAAGAGGCAATTGAGTCATGATCCATTTGTTCTGTATGAAAGGAATATATTTCACTTCAGCAGACCTTTCAATCTAGCCAACTCGGGCTCTCCAAGAGGCACTTGAGTGCTTGAGTAAGGATTAGGTTGCATTTTTTAAGATTATATTTTTGAAATGAAGTTAACAAACTGCCAGAATAGATTACAAAGGAATCTGCTGAGTTGGCTCAATATGGAAATCTCCAAAGATGGTTTCCTGGCATACAGAAGGTCAAGAGCAAGTAAACAAAAGTTCCTTTTCACTTGAGATCTATGATCCTATGATCTATAATCCTTCTGGACTGAGAGATACATCTTTTTAATGTAAGTATAGAGGACAGTTTCTTTCTGGTTTTGGACTCCAAAATCAGTGCCAAATCTAACTTCTCTTTAAAAATATATCCCATGAAGTACGCCAGGAAATGTGGATGAAACATTGCTTATCTCAACAAGCACTTTTTTTTCTTTGTATTTTGGTTTGGTGGGGGGTAGATTTTGGTTGGGTGTTTTTGTTGCTGTTGTTTTGTTTTTCTTTTGTTTCTTTTCCTTCTTTTCTTTCTGACTCCAGGAATGGTAAGCTCATTCTTGTTTGGTTAGGTTAGTAAATGCTCTCACATAAGAACTTTTTCTACTTTCTCTCACTTTTGACTGATTCATAGTCCACTATGGAAAAAACTTAAAATATATATTAATATGCTAAATGTCTGACATTCAGTGGTCTATTTCTATACTGTTCTGACTTGATTATGCATCACAAAATGAAACACGTGCACTGGGTATAATTTTTGCCTGAGTATTTGATATAATTTTATGCCTCTCACTAAACATGCCCTCAGGACAAAGATGATTATTAAATCCCAAACAGCTGGCTTATTCCTCTAGAAAAACTAGTGCATCCTCTTGTAGAGTACTATGGGATTTCAGGTGTTCATTTCTCACTTCATGCATTAGAAGCACTACTTTATAATTTTTCATACATAAACTTTTAGAGACAAAGCCATATCCTGAACTCTATTGGTTTGTTTAAAATCTAGTCCGGTCTGTGCCATAAAGCAAAACAAAGCTCCACAGAGTTGTTACGTAAAAAACATCATTGTTAAAATCTATTCAGTGCACATCCAGAGTAGCCTGAAGCTTCATTTCTTCAAAAAAGCACTGATTCTGCTCATTCTGCAGTGAATAGCAGAACAGATTGGCAGCAAGAGCCTCTGGGTCCGCCCTGCAGAGCTTTCAAAATCATGACTTTCTTGGCAATAGTATAATGAGACATCTAAGCTTCTCTTTGCCAGCTTAATATTTTTGGCAGGAACAACCACATTTAGCATAAAATACCAGTAATCAAGGTTGAGCAGCTTGGGTTTTTACATATTTCCCCTCTTCCTATTAAAAAAATAAATCAGAAGCTGATGATCAGAGACCTTAAAAATTTCTGCTATGCTAGCTCACATGTCTTGGCACAGGCTATTCTGTTTAAGATAATTTCCCTTAGACCTTCCTATTCTGCAGGTTTTATACTTCACCACATTAAGTGCATTGACTTTGGAGAGAATAAGAAAACCACATTGTGACTCCCTACCAAGGTTATCCTCATGGACATCAGTACTAAGGCAGAGGTTACTCACACCTCATTTGTAACTTACCCAGTCAATTCAAGGTAATTTGATAAAATTTATCAAGAAAATCTCTCAGCTAGATCTGTTAAAATTGCCTACATCTAAGATTAAACACTTCAGCCCTTTTCAGCACTCAGCACTCACTATCACCCACTCCTAGGAGCTGTCCAGGTTTGTGAAGCATCTTTCACTGGGAACTTTAACATCTGGCTTGGGACACAGCACAAAGCATGTAAATCTGAATTAACCTGAGCTTCAAAATGGCCATCTTGGATATGTCTGTAATAATTTACATCCTCTCAGTGTGAGTCTGAGTACCCTTCTCAGATTACCATCACCAAGTCCAGCCACTTAAGAAAGAGGGGCAGCAACAGCATAGTTTTCCCCCTTATGCAGATAGTGGGAGACCTGAATCACGTTCCTCTCTCCCCTGAGGAACCCTTTATTAGATGATGCCTTCTGCATAACTATGGCACTTTGGTGCACACCTATCCCATCCTGGCAGCTTGTGTTAGAAATCAAGGCCTGATCCACATTTAAACTCTTCAAAGCCACCGCCTTTCAGAGCAGCCTAAATACACACAACAAGCAAAGTCTGGTCATGCTTCATCTCTACTGTGGGTCCAAGATACCTTTTGAACAATGCCTAGGTTTTCTTTCAGAGGGAGCTCTCTGGCTCGTAGACAAAAATCAGCAGCGTGTGTAGTGGTTGGGTAATGAAATGATCAGAGCTCCAGCGCTAAAGAGAGAATAATCCAAATCAACAGGATATGTGCCCCTAATGCAGCTTCTCCAGTCCCCAAGGAGTCAGCTCTCTGGTGGGAAGAGCTGAAGCCTGACTGCACAAGATGACAAAAGGAGAGATGCAGTCTTGGATTGCAGTTCCTCTTTTGCTGACTACATGAGTGTTCTGTCCCGTCCTTAGAACCACTGGAATAGGAGTGAGTCTAGCTTTGTTTCAGTGTTAGTCACCAACCCTCCTGCACTGATCTTACCCAGTGACTGTTTAGCTGTTTCTTGCAAAATAGAGGTGGTTTTCCAGGAGACATTTATTTCTGAAACCACACAGTAAACACTAGTGATGAAAGTTTCATGTGCAGGATGGAAAAGGGATTTTTCACAAAAAATCTAGTTTGGACAAGAGATTTTGTTTGTTTGTTGCTGTTGTCATTTTTTCTTGTTTTTGTTTGTTTTGGCTTTGTTTTAATTAAGTCACTTCCAATCACTGAGCCAGGGAATAAAAGGGCATCATGTGCATTTTTGTAGTTTTGCAGAAAGGCTGACATAGACAACTAAATCCAGGAGATCACACAGGACGATGAATCTGGATGAGAACGAAGTGCGTCTCTGCAGCCAGACCATGTAGGAGCGTTCAGTGGAAAGGGACCTCCTGGATTGCTGACTCCCAGTCATTGACTTTTCACACATAAAAATGCATTTTGCTAATAGAATGGTGTAAAGGCATGTTTCTGAATGCTTGAACACTTGCTTCAGGTGATCATCTATGAATGAGGAACTAGTGGTCCTCTGAGGGATTGTTTCCCAAAAAGGGCTGTTCCACAACCACACTGGCCAAGGCAATATCTGTGCAAGGTGAAGCCTTGACTTGACTGCCAAGAGGATCTGTTGCCTTGAAGCTAGAAAGGTTCACAATCCACCCTAAATTAATGCCTTGCCAATTTTCTCAACTCGTTCTGCTGCCAGCTTTTTTTTTATAAGTCAGTAGCTTTTCTCCTTGGGAAGAAGCTGTTCTCCCACTTGCATTTGTTAACAAGTCACACACCACATCAACTTTCATTTTGTTGCATGAAAGTAACTTGGGGTTTTCTAAAGTTTTCCCCCTCATGATAGATTATGAGCCTCTCAGTTCAGAAAAAGGAATTAATGAGCCACTTCTAACTATGTTTCATAGTGTAAGAATGAAGAGAGAACAAAGGAAATTAACAGATAACAGGCTTAAGGCAGAAAAAAAAAAGGTGATTCTTAACACAGTGTTGAGTTCAGCCATGACAATTCCTGCCACAGGATATTATGGCTGCCAAAGTTGAGATGAGTTCAAAGTGATTAGATAAATTGCTGGAAAGGATATGAAATGCAAAGATATCATCCGTGTCTGAGGGAGTCCCTGAACCACAAACTGCTGGAGGCCACACCACCACCCAGCAAAACCCACTGTACAGGCAATCTTCAGGCTTTGCAGGGCTTTCATTATTGGCCAGTGTTGGAAGCAAAACAATGGGTCTCCCTTTGATCTGCTTCTGTCCTAATTTTTTTTCTAAGCACCTTTCCTTTTATGCTGTTCAGACTTATTTCCAATCCACGAGCACATCCAGCTCTTTCACTGTTTCATTTTTATCTTAACTTCAAATCACCAAGTTAATTTCACCAGGCATTTTCCACTCCTTGTGTCAGGGTCACTATTTGTCTATAAAAATAGAACTGACCCTAATACTAATCACTGAAAGATGCAGTTTTGGGCTTACTCTCCCAGTGTAAAATTTCCTTAGGTAATGCCATCTCCTTTATCCACATTCCTGCTTACCAAACAGCTCCTTTGCTTTGGGGAGGAAACCGTCTGCAATTTATTCACCTCACTTCTTGTCAAAGCAGAACTAAAATATGCATTGACTTCAAGAGTCAATTAACTGACATTAATGAAAACTCCTACAACTTTATGTTTGGTATTTATATATATATAAAAATTGGTCTTTAGCATCTTTTGGAAAATATACTGCAGGTTTATTTTTCTTAAACTGTTCATATGTTCTGACTCTTTTTGACCTCTCTTGAAACTTCTTCGGATAAGCAGTCTCATTATTTTGTGTGTTTCTGGTAATCTCTTCACTTATTTCAAATGTCTTTCCTAGTGTGGGTATTCAGCAGTGGGGACTGGAGCAAAGATTTTAATAAAAATCTCTGCCAGATACAACTTCTTTACCCAAAGACATCTTGTGATCTCCTCCAAATTCAAGACTACTCTCCTGCAACTCTAATTAGTTCCCACAGGTGACATCCACACTGTAACAAAATGCCCCAAAATATTCCTGTATACTCAAGCTAATGACCATGCACTATTCCCTGGTTATGACACTGAATTTTCCTAGACACCAAAACGTTGTGACAACTTAAAAAAATGCCCAACGCTGGGAATCACTGCTGGGACATCCCTAAACTGTCCCTGGGAACTGCCTGGGAACATACTTGGTTGGCATCAGCCAACAGCACACCAGGGATGGCTGGATCAGCGTAATGGGATAGATGATGAGTCTGGTGCTTGGGAACACGCCAGGCAGCGCTGGTTATCCATGAGTACAGAGCCAGCCTTGCTGCGCCACAGTTTGAAAGAGAGACCCTTAACTTTAAGGCTACTTTTGTTTATTCTTACACTATGTTTATACTGAATCAACTCATCATCATCTTGTACAAGGTCACTTTCTACAAGCTGGTATTCTCAGAGCTTTCATTACAGAAATCTTTGCATGGCAATCATCATCTAACGGTGAGCCAATGATCCTGGAAATGCCCCATGGATTTAAGGTGTTTTAATGCTAGTCTGGAAATTTTTTGGATAGCACTTTTGTATCCTAGACATATTTTAACCTTTGTGCATTTAAAGCCTTTTTCTTCTGTCTCCTCCTGCCTCATTTCACAATGACTGTGAAAAATAAACTCGGCAGCTGTCCCAGAAGACTGCTCTTCAGGATATGCTGCCAGTCATTAGCGGCATAGATAGCCCTGTAAGTAGGATATCTTAAACATCTTTATGTCAGTTTAACTTTTTCCTTTGTAAAAATCTTTTGATGAGACTTGGAAATCACCAGGGAAATCTTAATTGGCAACAGCATGTGGAGTAAAAATCTGATAAATGGCCCGTAAGAGATTTTTAGAGATAATTTAGATACTAGGCACATCAAACATTCAAAAAAAAAAAAAAAAAAAACCATTCATAGTAAAAACTATGCAGGATGCTTTCGCCAACCTGATCTGATTTTATAGGCCATGTCCGATGTCTGAAGTGAGATGGTGAGCTCTTTTTATTATTTTTTTCTGGTGGTCTTTTTTTTTTTTCCCACATAAGGAAATGGATGATTGTTCAATTTTTTTTTTTTTCCCCTGAAAAGAGTGAAATGGAGAAATGGATAGACAGGTGGGTACAGGAAAGCTACAATTTCCTATGGCTTAAAGTCGCCGCTCCTACATATGAGTGTTTACACTTTGGGAAAAGTAGTAGCCCAGCACCAGTCCTTGCACCGTTTTTATGATCTATTATTTCATACATGGATCACTCTGCCTTTAAATCTGGTGTCTGGAAGCAGGAAATCTCTTGAACTCTGTGCCAGAACATTTTCCGCTTCAAAGAGGGCTTGTGTTCATTGAGGTCCTTTAAATAAAAAGTGACAGTCACCCAGCCCTGCACTATTACATATGGCTTACTTGTGCAAAAGTACCTTTCATCCATACTGTGAATACAGGCACTTTAAGTAAAGAACAATAGGCCTTTTCTGCAGCTCTACATATTGTAACCCAGAGATAGAAATTATTCTTCCTAATACAATGATTATTTTTTTATTAGAGATCAGGTTAGAAGTAGTTTTGAGGTGAATGTGATGCAGACTATGAAGCAGTAGAGTACACCAGTTTTGAGTTTGTAAAACACCTTTTTGCTTATGTCAGCTTAGCTTATTTTTCCCAAAGTGACATTTAGGTTAGATAGACAGCTAAATGGCTGCTGTCTAAGAGGAATGGCAGTACATTATCTGTAATTTCTATCAACAGCTCCTCTAAAGAATACCATGATTAAAGCAGGTTCCAAGTCTGAATCAACTTGAAGGAACAACAGAAAGATTAACTCCATGTTTAGTGAATGCTATATAATTTATTCAATTAAGTCTCCAAATAAGCACGGAAATTACAGGCCTGACTACAATTGAATGTATCTGAAATAAGACACGTCACATGGCTGATTGAACATGAGCACACAGACAAATGGAACTGGAAAGTTATTTTAACACAGAAAGTTTAAATTTTGTGGTTCCTACTACCATTTATAACAATCACTAACATGTAAAACAACACAAAGGGCAATCCATATTGCAGACGACACAGAAGCTTCTAAGCTAAGTTGTGGAAAGAAACTAATTTAAGAGTTAATTTTCATGCATCTAGGGATCACAGCTTGATTTCAGAACTCAAATGCTATCAGAATGTACTACCTCATCAAGTTCAGGGTGAAAACATAAAAAAATACTTATTTGGCAAAGACAGAATGATTCAGCAAGTTCCAGGCACTTGCAAAATAAGCATTTTATGTTTGCAGCTGCATGTGTCTCTGAAGGATGAGCTTCCAAAAAGAAATGAAGGAAATACTCCAAGCAGCAGCAATGTTATGCTAAATAAAATCAGTAGCATAAGATGCTCAGTAGAAAAGGTTTTCTTTTCCTCAGTTATCACCATTAGAGTTCAAATTAATTTAGTTGGAACAAGGATCACCAGATGGAAGTCACAATATGTGTATGTTTTTCTATATCTTACTCCATTTTTCATTAAGACAATTTAGAATCAAGTATTAAAGCCTTAGTATTAAACACAAAGCAGAGTATATGTTCACATCCACACAACCAGCCTGCCATGTCTCACACTTTATTTCTCCTATACATTTCTTCATTTATCATGTCTTATCCTCAGCATCCTAACTTGCATGCTTAAATCTTCACTTGAGAGTATCATAAACATTAAATTATTTGTAAAACACTGTATATGCCTCAAGGTTTTTTATAAATTAAACGTTGTACCTGAATGGCATCATTAATCAGTAGTTAATGGCCAAGGGAATGCTAGCAGGTTACAAAACACGTTTCCAACAAAAAGACATATATACAAAATCTGGAAGATTTAAATCTTGTCAGTCATAAAGATCTCAGAGGAATTAAGATGAGAAACAGCCAAGCACCTATAAATAAAAATGACAGTATCTGCAGGTTTCAGAAATATATCTGTGGTATCCTATTCATCATCATGTTGTTCCTAAGAGGCAGAAAAAGACCATGCAAGATGTTTCAGACAGAAAGACAATAATGGATGAAAAGTCACATTAAAATAAAGCAGTAACAGCATACTCTATCTAGTTACCAGGCAGGGAATGGACCCTACATGATTTGGTGACACTTTGCTATGAGAAGTGTCATAGTCTATCACATTGTCTATTATCAAAATAATTTTTTTTAGGCACTTCGATGATAGAACTCAAGTCTGTGATTAATTCTTCGGAATCTGACATAAAACATGAGTTAAGCTCTGTAAGGTAAAGCCTTTCATGAGGACATCTACTGTAGATGATCTGTTCATACTAGAAATTTCAAATGGTATGTAATGGTGATGGAATTCTGCAGGAGGAGGAGATGGTGCCTTAACTCGTGCATTTTGTACTGATCCAAAAAAAAAACCCCTGACAGTGCTAGGTTTGGAGGTGTAGCTGAAAGGAAAAAAAAATCATGACAGTTACTTAAAAAAAAAAAAAAATCCTTTGTGCATTTCATTGCATTCTCAATACCAATCCTGACATCTTTAAATAGAATTCAGTCACTTCGAGTTGATTCTGCAAAAATACCTCTGTACACTCTTGACCTTTAGAACAGGATTTTCTACTTATGGGAATATAGTTGCAGGACACACACAGAAGCCACTGAGTTTACCCCCTCATTAAGGGATGCTCAGAGGCAAGTCAGTTTTTTAAAATTAACTTTTTTTTCCAAACATCTTTCTGCAGTCTTCAGTAGTGCTCTGTCATTCTGCACTAAACTTTTAAGAAATAATGTATTTTTTTAATCTACTGATCTCTGTATCTGTAGCTGCACCAAAACCAAAACTGTGGGAAACAAGTGAACAATCACATCCACAATGAAATGAAGTCAGACAGAAGACATCTATTACTACATGGGGCAGTTCTACCATCTATCTACAGGAACATGGGAATATTTTCCAAGGTATCCAGGTTACCAACTAATGTCATCAGAGCATGTAATAGCAGAGGGAAGTTATAGAAAACTAATTTTCTTTTTTTTTTTTTTTACAAAAGCTGCAGTGAACAGAAAACAAGCAAAAAGATTTTTTTTTTCAGAAAAACCAAGGTAGACAAAATCCCACCTAAATCCCCTAGCAACAATTCCTTGTATTTTTCTACTCTGCTATTGCATGAAGTCTTATATGTATTTTTAGTATAAAATAACCAGTGTCTTAAAAAAAAAAATACTGGCTTGACTGATAATTCACATTTCCCTTCAGTGTAAGGGAAGAGAACACTTCCCAACACTTTTTTCACCAGTTTTAGTTAAAAGCTTTAAAAAAACCCCAAACCCTGATAGTATTGTCATCAAGAAAAGTAAAGAAAAATAATCAACTTTGAAATATTGCCATTAAAACATAAAGCAAGGCAGTTGAAAATAAACACAGACACCTCATTCAGAAAGTAGTTTACACTCAGATTTGATACCCCAAAATCTGAATTGATGCCAGCAGCCAGAATGGGATCTAGATTTAGCTAAGCAGTAGGCCTGCCTGTAAAAATTTCACAAAGTAGCCTAAAATAGAATACCTGGAAGCTGGATCAATCTAAGTTTTAAATGCCAAAGGCTATATCCAGTGTCTACACTCATTATGACACATTTCTGATACAACTACACTACAAAAATCTACTGAACCTCTCCAAACTTTCTAACTTAAATTAGAACTAGAGTTCTAATTCAACATTGTAGTTTTAAGTCATGGCTTCAAAATCCCATCCTATAGTCACATGGAGGCTTGGTTTGCATTCTCTTACCAACTCTTCTATTGCCTATTCCTTCTAGAAAGACACTGTTTGTTTTTTTTTTTTTTATGCAGATATTTAAAAAAGAGAGGAAAAAGAATGTAGTATAGATCAGGTGATATTGTCACATTGAGAAATTTGGCTCCACACTCCAATAATTTGTATTGCTCCTAACTTAGGTTTGTGTAAGTGATCAAAGGATACCCTTTAAAAAAGTAAAAACCCCTTTAATTGTACTAATTGTATGTGTGTGTGTATATATATTTATATATATATACATATATATAGTCTGACACTACAGAAAAAAAACTTGGCAAGCCCACATTTACATAGTATATTACAACATGCATAAGAAAGGCTGTCCACATAATATAATCCTAGCTAGCATCTTACCAAAAAAACCCAAAAAACATCTACAGTCTCATGATCTTGCCTATTGGGAAGCTCACGTTTTATGACAATACATAATGTCATAATTCATAAAGCAATAAATTTTTTCCCTGTAAGAAAAATCTCCATTAAATTCTTCAGCCAGCCAAGATGGCTGTGCTTATTTCTCTTGAGGGTAAATGCCAAGTTCCCTCTACGCTAAAAAGTACATGATCATTTTATATTAAAGTAATTTTTTTAAAGTTATGTCCTGAATTTTCTTAATATTGATGGCTGTAGTTCAGGCAAGGAAAAAAGGTTTTCAGATAGGGGAAGGAGGGGAGAGCTCTCTCCTCCCCGCTCCAGCATCATGTTGAGAGCAGAGAAATGGTTTTTGCATCTTGACCATGCTAACAATCCTGTTTTGCTAGCATGAGTGCCAAGTGTGGCGATGCCTGGGGACATCACTGCGTGACTGCACACAGACAGGTGGGAGGGTCAGGCTTGTCCTGACACCCCAGACTCCCTGCACTCCAGCGAGGCAGGGTCTGACTGAAGCGTATTAATTACTTTGGTCTCCTCAGAGCAGTCTTTGTCCCTGCTGTTTGAGAAAGATTCTTTCAAAGGTGTGAGTCACGGGACATACTTAGCAGCTGAATCACTCTGAAGGACTTGGGCAGCATCTTACATCAGCAAGCAGGGCATGCAATGTTACTTTTTTCCTCAATGTGCTAAAATCTCTCCAATGACAAAAGATCAAAAAGTAAATTACAAGCATAAAAGGACAAAGATCTCCTATAGAAAGCAGCTTATGAGGTGGACTAAGCAGAACTGATGAACATGTCCCAGTATAATTGTGGATCTATAATGATTTTAAAAAAATTATACATTTTTAAGTCTCCTAGAATAAACAAGTACCTTAGGCAAGTATACCCATCAGGATAAAGAAAACATGTCAAGCAGAATCCTGCTCTGAGAATAATGGCTTTATAAAAACAGTTTATCACATTTTTTAATATATTCAGAAGGCGCAGATTTTAAAAACGTGGTAATGCCACAGATAAAACCAATCAATAGAAATTGCCTGTAATTTGTCTGTCAAGCCTACACCATTAGAGTTATTTCCTATAGCTTATACTATTCATTCATCTATGCAAGTAAAAAGAAAAAAAGCCAACAAAACAATATAAAATGTGGACAGAATTCTGCCACAGCACCATAGCAGTATATTTTATTGCACAATGTTCAAAGTAGGTAGTGTAGTATCCAGCCCTGTCAATGCTCAGCATTTTGTTTTCAAGGCATTAAGTTTTATAGAGGTTTTGGTTTAGAAAATCAAGTAATAACTGCAAAGAGTACTGCTTTGTTTGTCCATGTAATGTTAGACTTAACTAAACCTGAGCCTCTCAGATCAACCATTTTGATTTTTAAATAGCAAAGACTGCAATTTGAGAAGCTAAGCATATACATGCATATACATGAACCCATCATCCTTGCTGCTGAAGAGGGAGGCAATGACACATGCAATAGCTTTTGTTTGACCTTTCTGTGTAGGCCAAAGGTAGCGTGGAAGAGCCTGTTTGTCTCACAGGAGTTCCGTAGAACTTGATCCCACCAGTGAGAACAAAGATGATCACAGGAGTCACCCCACTTTTTGAAGTTACGACTGAGTCCCATGGGGACTCATATTCTCTATGGAAATGAAAAATTCCATATTTATTCAAACAAGAGGTGGTAAGGCACTTGCTTATGAACCTTCCTGTTGCTACTGGCCCTAGTATGAATTATTGCTGTGGTTATCATCGCTTATGGCCTTATCAGCACTAATTTTACTCTTGCATTGTGTAGGGATATGTATACATACATATACACTAGAACACCCACAACCTTCATTTTCTCATGTTAGCATCTCTGCTTGTTTATTCACACAAAGTAGCTGAAGCTGAATTAAGAATTCCACCTACAGGTAACTTGGAAAAGCTGCCAAGCCACTTAGTTCCAAATTTATGAAAATATTCATCGAACAATCTTGTGAAATTATTAAAAACAACAGTAACAACCACAAAGGAAAACACCTAAATAAAAATCATGTTGTTTGTATTACTGTATCTTTAGACATTGTGACAGTATAAAAAAGTCTTCTCACTCAAAACCAGAAAAAAAAATTTCAGTGGATACTCTGCTGTTTACGAGTGTGAAGTAACCCAAAATGTATTTGCCTTTCATAGTGAAACTCATAAGGAAAGCAACTACTGAAAAATACGATGTTATTTGTAAAGCATACTATTAATTGAAAGAACTATAGCTTGACCTCTCTAATTACATTTTTCTCTAAACTCACAGAATATGGTGCTGAAGGGTAGGCAGTAACAACATAACTTGAAAACTGGGTTAAAAGTTGTTATGTAATAACCTCCAGTACATTTTTAACAAGATGCTCTTGATGCTTCAGTAAAGCATCAACATGCCAGAAGTACTCTGGGCTGTCTCCTTCTAAGAAGCTTGAAACCTGGCCTAGGGGAAGGTGTCCCTGCCCACAGCAGGGGGTAGGAACTAGGTGATCTTTAAGGTCCTTCCAACCCAAAGCCTTCTATGATTCTATAATTACTAACAGTAAAGGCTCTGGAAGGAGATTTTATTCCCCAGTTTACGATCTGTTTATCATAAACTGAAACATGACATTATCATTTCAAAACTGCACAACCAATGAGTTTTTAGAAGAAAAAAATTTCTATTTCTTATATTCTGTCCTTAGAAAACAGGTATAAATCCTTTCTGATGTCTCTTTTGAAGAGACGTTCACCTTATAGGATTGAAGGGGGACAGAAGAATGGCATAAAACTACCTCTCCAAGTCCTATTTCAGCTTTTCCCATCTGCTTGCCTTCTGTGCATGGAAAGATGCAAAGGAGGCAGCATGGTCCTGCATGGCTCATGGGATGCATTGGAACCCCTTTGTTTGTGGCCTTTCCCCCGCCTCCAGATAGGAACTAGTCGAATACAATTTCAAGGGGCTGGTCTAGGCACCAGTTTAGCAGCCCTTTCCTACTTTCTAATAAGATACATTTTCAAAATCAGGTTTGGGATATTTAAAGCAAATAAATAAAACCCATTTTAATTTAAATATGTATTTTAAATCTCATTCTGCAGTTGGAAGACTAGTAGGATTAAATGCTTTATTTAACACAGATGAGTCAGCCTTGAAAAGTTAGCATTTGTTAAAAATTATGACAATCTACATGTAAACTTTTTCTCTGTGCCCAGCATGTAGTAATGGTTCTTTCTTGTTGAGTGGGAGTTGCAAGTGCAAAGGGAGGAAGAACTCTGGGCAAATGCTACAAAGTCATTCACTGGACAACTTCATGAAATTAAGTGCTTTTCTTCTATGTATAAACGATTTTCTCATCACTGAGGTTAGTAAAGCACTGAGCTGTTTACAGAGGTAGCTAAATTCTCATTAGCAGTAAGAGATGTATAAAGGAAACTGACAGAAGAACAAGTTCAGTGGATGCCACTTGGATAAAGGGTTTAGCTTAGTTAACCTTTCCTATCTTTATCATCGCTGCTGCTGTAATACAGAGACTTATGACATGGCCTATAATAAACATTTTTAATGACTGCCAAATCAATTATATCTACAGTAATTACATTTCCTATCAGCCTACCAAGCTAAAAATTATGCATTAGAACTAACTGCATGTAGTGGGGCAAGAGGGAAAGAAAGAAAGAAAACACAGTCATGTAACATGCCCTAACAATAAGATTAGGGACTGGCCTCATAACACACTAAAGCTGCAGGGGAGTTTGAGCTATAATTTTCAGAATTTTTAAATTTTACCTTACTTTGTTCCATTTTTTGCCACTTGTTTACAAAAAAAAAAATTCTTTTATTTGATTCTCTGTTATGTCTCACAGAGGTGTATAGTATTCTCTACTACCTACAGAAATTGATGTAAGGGAAAATGTTCCAAATTAAGTCCACAACTAAGTCACTTGCTTAATTTCATTCTAAGTGGTTGATATAATATAAATTCCTAAGATAATTTAGACCTGATGGATCTCTCACAGCAAATTTTTGTGATCCCTTGACAGCTTAAATGAAAAGATTTAATAAATAATAACCTTTGATGCTATGAAAACAGGTCTGAGTAGCATCTAGGAACATCATGCAGAACAGCTGCTGCTGATTCTATTTTGCTGGTGACGGCTGTATTCTTATAACTGCACCAAATGGTAGCTGAAATAATCTATTTGTATTTCAAAATACAATTATTTGTGCAAGGTTTCATGTAAAGATATTGTCTACATCTATCAGCCAAAGAAGAGGCTGACACTGCAGAAACACACTGTGTTAACGGGTGCAATACACGTTTACGTGAAAATGTTGAACCTTTCACACTGTGAACCTCTTCACACTCTGTTTGCTATTACAGTAAACTCTCTGCTGTACTGATTTTCTTCTAGTGACACCTGAAGGACTTGCCATTTCTCAGGTTCTTTCTCTGCTTTGGACACATCAACAATCTGTTCAATTAAAAAAAATACTGGTTTAAACTCAAGAATTCTAGGTAGCGTTACTGAACAGATACTTAACCTCCTATCTTTATCAACCTGTCACACTGCCATTTTAAGTGTGATCAGGAAGGTTACGGTCCAGAGATACAATTATATTGTTGGAAAAAAAAGTTACATTACTTCATTTAACCATAACGAAAACTACTATCCTTGAGTGACAAGATGGTCTGGGAGAAGATTTATACTCTTCATTGAAACTTCATTCAAGAAAAGAAGAAATTTCAAGGAAATTTCATGTCTGTGGGGACAAACAGGTTTGCTCTATGTAAAATCATAGAAAAATACATTTATAATAAATAAGAAACCACATTTCAATAATACTAAGCAGACGTTAAAGGTCTTTTGCCTTTTTTAAGAAGATTTTTTATGTATGATTGAAGTTTATACAACACTCCAGAAAAGCCATGTGTTAGATTGAAAAATAAAATCAGAAGCATTTTCTGTCATATAAGTATACATGAAAAAACGAGAACGTTAATGTCTTAGAAAGTGTATGTCCAGCTTTGTACCGTTACTCATTTAACAAAGCAGAAAATAAGATACCGTACTGTAAACAAAAAGCTACAGTAAAAGGACATTTTGAAATTTACACAAGTTTGAGTTCATAAACATTTTGGTTGCTCCATAACAGTTTTCATATAAAATGAATAAAAAACCCTTGGACAGCTTTCATCACTCTTGACTACTTTTCACTTAAATGCACACAGACATACTTTATATAGCAATATACTGATGTACTGTTAACATGGATATTAAACTATTATTACTGCTTTTTTAACTGAGATGTGTATTATCCAATCAATATTATCTGAATTGAAATACTCATACATTATGTATTCCCGTCATGTTGTTAAGTATAAAAACATGAAAATATAACTTTACATTATTTCAGTTATATACATCAGTTCAGGCTTGACAAAGATTTTTTTATGCTGTGATTTTTAGAGGAATAAGCCCAGAGGTACAATAAATAGCTTTCCACTGTATACAGTAATGCATTTTTACTTTTTAAAAAAATTTATATTACCATATGAATATTATTTTAGTTTGGTCATTCTAGCATTGAACATTAAAAATCCAAATGCATTCCCCAACATTCCTGATGAGGAGCAATGCACAGAACACCTATGAATTACAGATGCATCAAGAAATGATTCAGTTTAATTGGGGGGAAGTATTGGTAAGACAGACATTGAAAACACTGTATACACCTCTTTTGCTGACCACACTGAGAGTATACACTGTGTTCACATGCTTGCAGAAACAGGCTCAGAGTTTGTACCACAAGAAGGGATTTCAAGTTTCTGATAAACACTCTGCCTTCTCCAATGCTCAGCAGACATTATACTTGAGTCTAAGAAATGGATTCCAACTAAAACTGCAAGTCATATTTAAAATTTTATTTAAGTCCAAAATAAAAGAGATTTACTGATACCGCATGAGGCAATGTATCCACAAGGCAGAAAAATGTAAGCTTTTCAACCAAATGTACAGAATTTTATCTACAGGGAAAGCTAGAGAAACATGATGTTACTTTGACTTGCATTAGCATTTAAATTAATATTATTGCACCCCTCCTAGGATTCCTTTTTGCTTTTTAAAAGTTATTGTTTTTAAATACACATAATTAAAAAGTATGGTAACTTCAGCTAGCAAAGAATATTCATAATGATTAAGATTCAGGAAAGTTTTCATCAGTACAGACTCGCATCTAATTCGTGTTATCAATCTTAATTCAAAAAGACATTGCCAAGGTTTTGGGTTTTTCTTTTCATAAAAGCTTCACTAGCTACTGCTTAGAATTACCTTTTAACAATTTGAAAACTGCTTCCTTAAAGAAACAATTTGACAACTGTGTTTGTTTCATACTTGAAAAAAATATTTAACACTGTTTTACTGCTTGCCGTTTGTCATTTACTGATACTCTTCTCTCTCAGTACATGTATTTATGAACTCAATTGTACAAAAGTAGAGATAGGTATCAACCAAATCTTTGGATCATTAAGTCTCTGCATGTCAGAGTTAAGAGGAGCTCTAAAACAGCACCCATCTGACTCCTCATGTGCCAGTATCAAGTACCGCTCCAACCCAGAACAACCTTGATCTTCAGAGTTCAACAAGTGTATCTGAGCATCACAGCTTGGGCTCATCTGCAGAAAAAAACTATTGAACAGATTTGAGTGAGCTGGAAGTGGCGACACTGCCAAAAACTGAAACATTGACCCAACCTT